>NC_048307.1:48768909-48958584 GCF_013100865.1 Trachemys scripta elegans
GAATCAGTTCGACATTAATCTGGGCCCCCCTGAGCTGCTGCCCTGCCTCATGGGAACTGTGATTCAGGTGCCCCATTTCACCCATTCTCCTCTTATAGACCAGACTTGCTGGCTGGACTGCATCTCCCTTGATGCACCATGATCACGCTACACCCATCATGCACTGTATCACTTCAAACAAAGTGGGAGACAACAGTGCATTGTGGGAGATCTAGTTCAGTCAGAGAGTCTGGCCCCTAGTGGAGAACAGGAGCAGAAGGCATCTGAATTACAGCTCCCATGAGGCCTCCCAATTCAGTGGATACACTACACTGCCTAGGGGGCACTGGCTACCTGCAGAAGCTGCCTCTGCCACTGCACGGCAACTCCAATTCTGACTCGGTGTGGAGGGGAGGACCTGTGGAGGAGGCAGGGGGAGGGTTGGAGAGCAAGTCATCCCCACACTAACCCTGCAGTAGCAGCTGGGCCCAGTTCCCTGCTCTGGGCATGACAACCTGGCATGTGCAGGGTCAGANAAGTGGGAGGGGCAGGGGCGGGGCTAGGGCGGGGCTCCTCCCGTCCTCTTTTTTGCTTGCTGAAATATGGTAACCCTAGGGTTGGAGAGCAAGTCATCCCCACACTAACCCTGCAGTAGCAGCTGGGCCCAGTTCCCTGCTCTGGGCATGACAACCTGGCATGTGCAGGGTCAGAGCACCACTCAGGTTTAGCCTGGCTGCTCCCATCATGATGGAGAGGTGGCTGAGCCAAATTGGAGGGGTGCTATGGCCCCATATGCTAGGTTGCGATGCCTGGAGCGGGGAAGCTGGGCCCAGCCCTGTGGGACAGGAACCATCACTGTGGGGTGCATGTGTGTCAGGGTCGCTCTCCAACCCGCTCCCCCCATCTGCACTGGGCCAGGAGAAGTGTATGTTTGCCTGTTTGTGCACCTTTGGGTTCATGATTTCTGTGGGTGCAGTTGAAGCTGGAAGCCCCACTGAAGCTGCCCCTGCACTGCAGCCGCTCAGGAGAACACAGATTAATGTCCTGCTGCACTGAAAGGCAACATTTTGATTCACTTGGACAAACAGAAATAGCTTGATTTCGTTTGACCCAACAACATATTTTGGATTTTGTGGAAGCTGCTTCTTCTGTCCCAGAAACATTTAGCTGGAAAATCCCTGGCCAGCTCTAGTCAGATGGGTTGCTTATAACCCTCTATAGCACCTTCCACTAACGTGCTTATAACTGTCCATAACATACTCTACTTATGTCTGTAACGTGCTTATCAAATCTATTAATGGTGTCCTAATCCCCTTATAAATGGAACTTTAATCGGACGTGCGACCGAATACTGTAGTACTCTTGTTTTAAGGGGAGGGGCATGTACCAAACAGAGCTGCCTTTCTCAAACCCAGAGTACAGGGGTTTCTTTCTGCCAGTGGGTTTCAGGTAGTGCCTGGTGGCACCTTGAGTAACTTCCCCAGCCAGCTATGCCCTTCCCCGGCTTAGCCTTCTGTCGGATGCTCATGTTCCAGGATTAGATGCGCACTGGTGTGCATATGTGATCTGCCTGGAATGAGTAAGACTGTAAGGAGCAGAACGGATCGTGTGGCGTGATGGCTCCCGAATATCGGGAAGAGTGCTGCGGTCTGAGAGAGGGTGAGTGAAAGTGCCCAGGGCTGAATGACCGGGCTCAGCAAAGATGGGGCTGGGACAGGCAGGATTTATTCATTTTATTTTACTTTATCTTTGGGTACAATCATTCTAGGGAGGGGAATTTTTTTTTTAAATCCACTTAGAATCCTTCTCCCACCCCAATAGCAATATCTTGGGAGACTACAGTGATTTCTTCTGAGCCATGGTATTCACGAGAGAGGCCATTAGGAAGGCTTTGTTCAGCCCAGTGTGTAAACAACCACACAGCGGCTTTCCACACAGCCATGCTCCAGGACAGACACAAAGACACCATGGGCTGAATTCCTGTGTCACACTTGGGCCAGCCCATTAGAATTACTGGGTTTGCACAGGTGCATCTGTGTGCAGACTTTGGCCTCGTACATATACGTGTATACATGCTTAACACATGGGCATGGAGACATGCAGTACACATGCAAACCCATGTGCTTAACACATCGCTTGACAATGGACCAGTGCACATAAATGTCCTTGGCTCCCCAGCGCACCCATGTTATAATGCATCCAGGTATTCAGTGAGATTTGCATGACCTGTATACAATGCTAAGTGTCATGTGACCTTTGTGTCCCATAGGGTTTTTGCAGACCCTTCCCACCTAAGGGGAAGGGGAGAACAATGTGGGAAATAAAAGCTTATTGTGTCTTCAGGCCAAAAAATGCTTTATTCCCTGCTAGTGCCTTATCTGAAAGCCTGGGCCTGGCAGTGAAGATCCAGTGAGCTAGGCAGGGAATAAATTGAGTGTGTATATCACAGGCAGGTCTGGGCTTTATTGATTTTCAATGAAAGGCTGTGTCATGAATTTTTCTCTTCCACTGTATTTGCTGCAAAGTTGCATTTCGGCTCCACACATTAGCCACTAACTAGAGAGTTCATTTTTTCACCCCTACTTTAAAAAAAAAAAAAAAAAGAGGCAAGTTTTGTGTATGTTGGTTTTAAGAGCATGATGGATGCAGCGGTTTTGCTAATCCAACACCAGAACAGAAAGCTGGTATTAACAGCGGAGAACATTATACCCAGCATTTCAAGTGACTTATCGCTAACAGGCTGCATAGGGAATGCTCCCTATTTGATGGTCTGTGCTACCCTTACTCCAGCCAGTGCATAGAAAAGAGGCTCTCGCTCTTCCATAGATGCTGACCTTTGGAGAGGACATCACATCAGCTGTAAGAGACTATGAAAGCCTGTGTGATGAGAGAAGGGTGCTAGGAAGTTACCTTTGTTCCTTCCCCCATTCAGAAAGGCCTGTTAGACACTCTAGGCTGCTGTTAAGAGATACAAACTAATTAGCAAAGTTTGGCTCCTGATCCAACTTCCCCTAAACTTTGGGAGCATCCAGATCTGGGTGCATTGGTTTGGCTCATTGTAGCGAAAGGGGAGCAGACAGGAAGTTAGGATTGGAACTTTCTCAAAGTTCAGCCGTAACTTGTGTCTATTGGTAGCTGAAGAGAGGAATGAGTAAATGCAGGGTACACTGGAGAGTACTAAAGAGGGTTAAACATCACTGACTTGCTGCTTTGTGCAGGTTGGGAGAGGGCGGTTCCCTTTGGGTGCTCTCCCAGCTGCTAGGCAGGGTCCTGTGTAATGGGACACATGCCTGCAGGAGAGCTGGATGTCTAGTTCTTAAATAAAGGAATCTCTTCCTCTAGCAACTACAACAGCCAAATCGCCTTGCTTTAAAAAGTGACTTGTCAGAGACACCTCAAGATTGATCTAATGTGAGCAAAAATTATACAGAGATCAGATTGGGGGCAGGAATTTAGGGCTGGTGATGGGTTGATGGCCCTGGAGACCAATGCTCTATTTTATCCATAGAACAGCGACAGCACAGGTCACTACAGTGTGAGCTTCCCCAACGCTGCCCCATCCATGTTCAATGATCCTGGAGGGGCCACCCCTGGAGTTCCACCGCCGTGGCCCCAGCTCCTATGCTGGCACCTCTTCTGAGGTGCCAATCGCAGTGAGGTGGGGACACCAGTGTCCTATCCCCTGGGCTGTGGCTGGGAACAGCTCGGCAAAGCGGGTTCAAGGATGAGAGTGCTGGCAGGGATGGAAGAGATAGGACCTGATGTGCTTTCCCTTCTCTCCTCTGGCTGAGTCTAGGATTCTGTTTTCAGCCTGTTGGCTCACATCATTCCTTCCTCTTCCTCGCTTCAGTGAGGGCTTGGAGGCTGTGTGGCTGTCTGACATGGCCATTCCCAGCCTTTCCTGTTCTCTATCCTCGTACCTGGCACTAGTGCAAACGAAGAGCTCAGATAGCTGCTGCAGAAAGCTTGGAAATATGTATGGCTGAGTCCTCTCTGCAGGAACTCAGGTGTCTCCACCGACTCCTAATCAGCTTCAGATGACAGCGTAAGGCCCTGGCCCTAACTTTTAGAGCAATTAGTGGATCAAACCCCAACTACATGGAAAACCAAATGTTGTTCTATGAAGCACAATGCAGATCTCAAAGCCCAGGGCGACATATATGAGACCTGGGGATGATGCATTCTGGGTCAAGAGGATCTAGCTATGGAACAAACTCCCAGAAGAGATCAGGCCAATCCAGAGTCTGACCAGCTTTAGGATATGTTTCAAAACCGTCCTGTTTCCACAGACAGAGTAGTGCTCACACTGTTGATGCCCCTTTCTACCCCATAAACCCTAGCAATCCCCAAATAATTCCTAAATTAGTATAAATCACAAACCCTGCCCCAAGCAGTGTTCTGACCCCATAACAGGAGAAGTGCCAGAGACTCCATGAACTCCACTACTGCTATTGATTTTATGTGCAAGGCGCCAGATACTATGGTGATGTGCAGGTGTAGAAAACTCTGAGCTAGCGAGAGAAGATAGAAACCAAGTAACCAGCTTCTTCAATGGACACATTTGAATAATTGAATAGGAACAGCCCTGCTCTGTCCGTGCACCTCAGTCCTCACTGGGAGGACACAGCCCTGCTATTTCAGTACCAGGCCTGTTCTGAGCACATGGTGGGCAGGAATGTAGCAGTTTGGGTCCATGGCCATCTTCTAGGGAGCAGGCAGAGACCAGTGAACTCCCTTCACTCATGGGTAAAGGCGGCTTGGAACCTAGATCTGCAAAGGTGAAAGGCCAGGAAGCTTACTGTGAGCAGCTAGACTCCTCACTACGGCTCCAGTGAAAATCGAGCCCATGCCGTAGGACAGGAATGGGGCAGGAGGAAGGGTATGGAGTTTGCAGGGGTAAAAAATTCCTTTCCCAGCAGCCAGTTTTCCATCTGCCTGGCTGTCTCAGGAATTTCACCCCTACTTGTGGATGGCAGTACGGTGGCTGTTGCTGCCTAGAGGAGACAAGGTTGTGTTCCCACAGAGTTGTGTGTTTGAATCCCAGCAAGTGGAGGCGAGAGTGGACCTGTTGTGGGGTTGCTTGCAGCTGTGTTATTGTACAGTCTACTGGAAGGAGATTGGTATGTGGTCCCTAGACAGCCTGGTGGATGGTACTGGGATATGCTACCTTCACAAAAGGGTTAATTTTAATGCTTGTATAGTTGAATTCACTGAAGCTGAAGTGGAGCAGTATGCAAATCCACCCACTTCCATAAACTGCTTAATTAGGCGAATGTTAATGAGACGTTAATTACTGTTGTGCTGGCGAATCCCACGGAACGGAGATTATGTTTCTCTTCAAACATCCAGTCTTAATTATAACTTGCACTTACTTCTGCTTCCTTGCCCGGGATGTGATCGGGTAGGCTGGGCCCACCGCCGGCTTCCGAGGGCCCTCGACTGCGAACGTGTGCGCAAGGAGCCCCTTCTATCAAAGGCACCGCATGACACCATGCAGGCAGGTTGAGCAGCCGCCAATGAATAGGTTTGTAGATCCATCCCTGGGACTGCAGCAGGCAAACTGCTTTAATGCAGCTTCAGAGTCCACCCTCCTTCCTGTTTAGCTAGGAGACTTCACTCTGGCCCAGTGCAGCTGCTGACATTGCAAGGCATTAGCTACATTGTTTTGCTCCTTTCCTGTGCTCTGTTCAGGATGGGGCTCCCCATGTCTTGTAGAGCTGCAGCTACCATGTAGGTCCACCCCGTCCCTGCCGGCCATGCCTGGAGCCTCAGGGAGCTCCCCTGTCACTTCCCCCACACCATGTTGGGTAAGGTGCAAGTTGTCTCTATCCCCATGGGCTGGAGTTCCAGGTAGCAGGTGTGGTTTGGGGAAGCTGGATCTGTTCTTTGCCAGAAGATAGCATGCAGGTGGGGAGCAGTCCAGGCCCAGGATGGGTGTGTGCACCAGGCACAATTAGTGTGTGCAGGCTGGTTCTAGTCAATGCACTGCCTCTAGTCCCACTCCCCATGGTGATGGAGAGAAGTTTTCTTGGTCTTGCCCTTCCAGCCCTACGTTTCTGTGATTGTATATGATTCTGTGTGGGCACATTCATCTCTCCAGACCATAGACCACTCCTAGGAGCATGTCCTCTTCTGATCAGCTGAGAAGGCCTAACACAGCCTGGTGAGCCTGTGACACTAAAGGGATTTCTTGTGAATGCTAAATAGCAAACATGTCAAAGGTGGAAATTCCACACAAGTAACTGAGAGGGAATATAGGCTCCTCACTAAGGATTTCCTTGTAAGCTTCCTGGGTGAAATGATTTATCGATGGAATCTGTGCAGGAGTTAAATACTGTAGATACACAGGAATGATTCTGTTCATTCACACGGAAGTTCCATGAATTAGTGTCCTGGTTTATTTCCATGTAAGTAAGAGTAGGTGGGGGCCCAGTGGGTCAGACAGGGAGAGGGCTCCCTTGGAGAGTTGGGTCTGGATCCTGCACCCATTGATGTTAATGGGACTGTTGCTGTTGACTTTGCTGGGTGTTGGTGCCCCCTAGGGATGGATCCTGTAAAAGGACCTGTATTGGTTTGCACTTGGAATAGACTCAGAGAATGAACCTGAACTGGGTCTCATCTGAACCAATTCAGATACACTATGAACCAGCTTGAATTTGCTTAAAGGCCAAATCAAAGCCTGGATAATTCTCCCTGATGCTTTTCATTGTTGCTTGCTCCCTGCATGTCCTGGATCTAGCAGGACAAGGTCCTGAGCCTTTCGTGAACGATCCCTTTCTTAGGAGACTTCCAGCCCCCTTGTTCAACCCCCTAAAGTTCAGGTTGTTTGGATGAGCAGCCACATGCGTGGGTGTCACTCTGTTCACAGTGCCCCAGGTCTTTGAGAATTTGCCCACTGCTAGTTTTTGGGCCTATTTGGAATGGGCTCCGAGGATGGAGTACCGGGTACTTCAGCCGTGCTGAAAATCTGTTTGGCAACCCATGCTTTGTATTCCCTTACGTCTGTATTTTTAACTGATGAAAGGGTGTGAAATGTGTTCCTTGCTGTTCTGCTTCCACAGCACTCTGTGTTTTTCAGTGTCTCGGCTACGTACAGGTGGGGGTGGAGGGTTTAAATGTGGGTTTCTCTTTTAGATCAGCAAGATGAGCAGGGAAATGGAATTGGATTTTTTGTCTCTTGAATAAACCTATTATTTGATGTGCGTGTGTGGCTTCTGTTAATGTTCAGGATAGTGTTACATACGAGAAGGTTTTCAAATGAGATATTAGTGGGCCATGAAATCTGCATCATCAGGGTTGTTTTTCTTTTTTTGGGATCTGTCTGCAGAGAGTGGGTTTTCCTCTTTAGCAGTGTGATTTTCTGGGGCTTGTCTTGTTCCAATGAGCTAGGCAACAGAGCGTACTGTAAATTCAAGGAGCTGGAGGAGACAGCGCTCTTTGAAAGGAGATGTGGGCGTGAACTCTATGGCTTGCCCCCCTATCCTATACGGGGAGAAGGCAGTTAAACTATTATTGTTTGTACTGCAGTAGTCTCTAGAGGCCCTCCCAGAGATCAGGGCCCAATTATGCTAGGCACTGTAAAGACATGTAGGATATGTCTACAAAGCCCGTGGAAGTGAGCCTCCCAGACTGGGTCAGCAGACTTGTGCTAGTGCTCTAAAAACAACTGTGTAAACAATGTGTTGAAGGGGGTGAGCTCCAATTTCAAAGCCCTGTCTACACAGCTAGTGTGAGCCCCCCTGCTCAAGTCTGTTGACCTGGGCTGGGAGGCTTGCTTCCGAAGGCTGTGTAAACATACCCGTGGTGAGAGCCAGGGCTTCCCCTGAAGAGCCTTGACAAAGGAGGGCAGGGAAGTGGTAAAGAACAAATTTGGACTGTAAGGTGGCATGTATGGAAGAAGTTGGTAGCCTCGTTCTAGTTGCTAGTGGCCTCCCGCCCATCCATCAGAAGTGCCATGTTGGCCTTCTCAGCGGAGAGCTTGAGGACTGACCCGGCCAGCAGCTGGGCTTCCTTTGCAGCCCGAGTGGGTGGGAATTTCACGCCCCAGGATGCAGTTATGCAGCAGTTATGCACACTGGAGTCCGGCTAGGGGCTAACAACTCTTCTCTTGAACAAAGTGTCGGGGGAGCTTTAATGGCCACAAGTGGTCGATCGGGTTCTTGGTTTTACTTCTCATCTAAAGGACAGCAGTGCTTGGGAGTTAGCTCAGTATGGATTCGGACAGAACTCATCCTCTAGTGAATCAGCATCAGTCCCTCAGAGGTTTCCCATCCAGCTGCTGACCAGGGCTGATCTTGTGAGAGCTGAGGAAAGACCCACCTCAGCGCGGCTGTGGTTCAACCTTGCTAATACTCTAAGAAGAAGTATTTCTGTGCTGACACTGAGACATTCTTAAGGGCTGCTTCAGGAGTGAGTGGTGGCCCCTCGTACCAAAAAAATAAATAAGATGCAGAACTTCTCTGTTCAAACCCTGAGTGTGGCAGAAAGAAATGGGACAGAAGTTCCCACACGGACCACTCCCATATGTTGCTGCTTTGCGTTCACCTGGAGAGCAGAAAGGGCAGCCTACAGCTGTGAAAGGAAGTGTGGTTGTTGTACAGGGACCCAAAGACCTCTCAGGAAGAGAGATTATGCTCCTCCCCCAGGGGTGGGTGTGGGCCATTAGTTAGTGGTCTCTGCGACACTATTCTGTAGCCTCTAGCAGTGAGGAAAGGGTGTAGTCTTCCTTCATCTACCCCTATACGGTTCCACTAACTTCAGAGGATGGAGGGGAAGAAGACCTAGCAGGCTTCCCCCAGGACTGTAGTCTCTAGAGAGGGATTAATAAGTATGATTGGTCCTGCTGTTGGAAGAGCTGGTGGTCTCTGCCCAAGGACCTCTATTGCATTAGAGCTTAGTGCCACATACCTCCTCAGCTATGCCTTGTCCAGCTGCCGTCTCAGGCATACTTTATTCAGGTCCCAGCAGTGGCTGATTGTCTGTTCTGCAGATGGCTTCCCCCTAGCATCCAGTCAGAGAAGCATAGCTGTGTTTTTCCATCGGAATTTATGGATTGCCTTGTGATAATCCCAGCAGCCTAAGGTAGTCAGAGGGGAATATAGTGGTGGGGGACTGTGATAGGATCTACTAGGCATTCGCTAGGGACCCCGTTGCCTTGGTGCACCCCACCCCAAGAAGCAGCCCTTTAAGAAGAGAAGTACAGCGAGTTTTGGACCTCTGGAGTTGCCTAGAAAGGTCTTGCAGAGTTAGCTGCAGGTGGAACCAGTGAGATTTAATCCTCCAGTGCCTTGAAGAGCTGGGAGCAGGAAGCAGCCAATCAAGGCCCAGAAGGCCAAATAATATGGGCTGACAGCTTTTATCAAAGGGCCATTCCTGGGTGAAGTCAGGGAAGGAGGGGTCAGGAAAAGATCTTCCCTCTACCATAACCCAAGAAGCCAGGCTGGATCAAGGCCCATTGTTGACCACGCTTTGGTTTAGGTCACTGAGAGACTTTGATTTGTGTGAGTATAAGACCCATGCAGGTCAACCTGTTGGTCGGACTATCAAAAACTAGCTGTGCTCAATTCGTGAGACACCCACTGATTCAGGCGAGCTGGTGACAGGGGCAAATGCTCTCATGCTACTGAGATCAGCCTTGCAAATCTTTATTTAGAGGTTGGCTACTGGAGGAGAACGCTACAGATTGCTAGGGAACCATGGAGGACAGGAATTAAGGGGATCTGAGCTGAAATATTGAGTTTGTTGATATAACCCCCCCCTTGACAGCCAGCTGCCTCCTCCCTTTCCCCACTTTCTTTCCCTGTTAGATCAGAAAAGACCTGAGGGCAAGGAGGTTAGTTCCTGAAATACACTTCCAGCCTCTGGCTTGTGGCATGAAGCACTTAAGGAATACATTTACTAGCAAAAGGAGAATGACTCACTGGCTCATCTCCATATGCAGAGAGAAATCTTGTCAATTAATCATTACATGTCCCCGAGTCATCTTTCAACAGATTAGTGCTTCTTTAACCATAAATGGGAATGTGTAATGTATATAGACTGTACATGGCGTATAGATACCGCATAGGGAACTGAACTAAGGGGAATGCACACAGACCCATCAAGAGGGTCAGAGGCTATCATCGTACCCAGAAGCATGAAGCTGAGGAACTAGAACCCAGAGAGGCATATCTAGCACCTATATAGAGCCTCGTTGATGTCAATAAGTCTGCAGAGGTCAGTCTGCATGGGGTGTGTTGTAGGATCTGCGCTTGCGTCAGCAGCCTGGCTCATCCAAGATTTTAACGAGAGGAAAAACCTGCTTTAAAAAAATAATTAAATCCCATGTCTGAAATGTCCATTTGCCCTCCTGCTGGTTTATTTACTGTAGGTTTTGGATGAGATTCTCCTTATTGGAGACTTTTGGTTATAGAGGATGTTGGCTAAGCTTTTTACATTATTTTTCTTTTTTACACTTGGCTGTTTGATTTCCAGACAGTTCTGAAACTTTGTTCTCCCAGCAAACTAGCAAACCCTGGGGATTTCTGAAGACATCTCACTGCAGTGGAATCGCGCAGGTTCCCTTTGAAAGTTTAGAGTTCTAAGTGTGACATTCTGCGGTGACACACTGTATTGTTCCGCTAGCTGACAGACAACATAGCGTGAAGTACGAGGCTGTAAAAGCCTGTGATTCATACAGCTCTGGAAGGCCACGGCTGTACTTTATGGTGCTGTGAAGCATGTGGCTGCCATTTTGAATTTACTCTTTCTCAGGGTTTGAACCGCTCACTTATTTGACACTTTACATTGTGAAAAACACTGTCATTAGGGCCAGATCCTCAGCTGCTGTAAACTGCCTTCAATGGAGCGATGCCAGTTGAATATCTGGCCTTTGAAGGGCAGATGAACTTGCCTCTTCAAATAGTCTAGTGCAGTGTTTCCCAAACTTGGGACGGGGCTTGTGTAGGGAAAGTCCCTAGCAGGCCGGGCTGGTTTGTTCACCTGCCGCGTTCGCAGGTCCGGCCGATCGCAGCTCCCACTGGCCGTGGTTCGCTGCTCCAGGCCAATGGGAGCTGCTGGAAGCGGCAGCCAGTAAGTCCCTCAGCCCGCGCCGCTTCCAGCAGCTCCCATTGGCCTGGAGCAGCGAACTGCAGCCACTGGGAGCCGCGATCGGCCGGACCTGCGGACGCGGCAGGTAAACAAACCAGCCCGGCCTGCCAGGGACTTTCCCTACACAAGCCCCGTCCCAAGTTTGGGAAACACTGGTCTAGTGGTTAGAACATAGGTTGGGAGTTCCACTCCTGTTCTGTGACTGGCTTGGCTGTGTGACCATGGGCAGGTTTCTCTGTCTGTGNTAGTGCTGTTGTGGGGGAAAGGGCTTCTGTCTCCACCACACACAGCCCATTAGCAGCCTTTCTTGGCATGAAAAGCTTATCCCAGGGTTTCTCAAACTTGGGACGCCGTTTGTGTAGGGAAAGCCCCTGGTGGCCCGGGCCGGTTTGTTTACCTGCCGCGTCCGCAGGTCCAGCCGATCGCAGCTCCCACTGGCCGAGGATCGCTGCTCCGGGCCAGTGGGAGCCGCTGGAAGCGGCAGCCAGTAAGTCCCTCAGCCCGCGCCGCTTCCAGCAGCTCCCATTGGCCTGGAGCAGCGAACTGCAGCCACTGGGAGCCGCGATCGGCCGGACCTGCGGGCACGGCAGGTAAACAAACCAGCCCGGCCTGCCAGGGACTTTCCCTACACAAGCCCCGTCCCAAGTTTGGGAAACACTGGTCTAGTGGTTAGAACATAGGTTGGGAGTTCCACTCCTGTTCTGTGACTGGCTTGGCTGTGTGACCATGGGCAGGTTTCTCTGTCTGTGACTCAGTTTCCCTATAAGGTTTAACTAATGTGTGTGTAATGCTTTGCAATGCTCTAAAGGAAGATGGTACAGGAGGTCAAAGCTGCTTATCGGAGATGTTAAAGTATTTTGAACATTTTTAGCCCAAAAAGGCCTTTTTTAAAAAATAAAAGATTTTGCTAAAAAACTATGGCTTTTGTCACTTTTTCTTTGTTTTTGTGCACGGTATTTCACAACATTTTTTAAATGTACACTTTAATTTTTATCATAATTTTTCCAAATTCAGACTGGAAATAAAGCGTATATTTTTAACCGCGAGGGTACTTAACCATTGGAACAATTTACGACAGGTCATGGTGGAGTCTCCATCATTGGCAATTTTTAAATCAAGACTGGATGTTTTTCTAAAAAATCTGCTCTAGGAATTATTTTGGGAGAGTTCTTTAGCCCATGTTATACAGGAGTCTCTTCTAGCCTTGGAATCTATGAATCTTGCAAAACGGAAACAACTTGAAATTTAGAATTTTTTTATGATTTTTTAAAAAAGATGTTCAATTAGCTGTAATTATTTTCATTTATTTGTCTGTCTACTGCTATTTCAGAGGAGATCAAGGCTAGAGTCTGGGAGAAGGCCGTGCTCATGGGAGCACCTCACTTTTCAACTCTCTGCTTTCAGTGTCCTAGCGGTGTAACGTTACTATATGAGCTGCAGGGCACTTTGCCTCTCATTAAATGTCAGTGGGACTTGGAAGGCACTTAGCATCTCATAGGAATGGGCCCTTAACTTGACTTTGAGGTCATTTTGTCCACGCGAACTGCAGAAGGCAAATGAGCTCAAGTCATCTCTGTGCTGACTGGCTCTGTTATGTGTCGGGTTGTGGCTTCTGCATCCAATGTTCAGCTGTTCCACCGCTTCCTTGAAAAGGAATTGTAAAACCCAATGGAAAACGGTCTCTCTCCTGGTAAGATCAAATCTTTAACAAAACAGTCATACTGGAAAATAAACAGTTGTGTGGGAGGCAAGAGGAGCGTTTTGCATGCAATTTCAATAAAACACAATGTTTTTGTGAAACATCAGATATATCAAACACAATAGGGAAGCTGTGGGAAAGGCTATATCGCACATCTCAAGGGTGCGCAAAGCAACTGTAAATGATTCATACTTTGGTCTCTTGCAGGAGCTACCAAGATTATCTTGGCAAGATACCATCAGAGCCTCATGAGCAGTATACGTAGCCTTTGTAGTCTGCCGTTGCCCCTCTATCTCCCTCAAATAACACAGATAGGGGACTGCTCAGGTAACTGTGACCAGTGAGGGTTACACGCCACGTTAAGGGCTTCTGATGATACCCTGAGACTGAAGCATTATTCATTTGTGTGTCCTCAAGTCCCGAGATAGGTGTAGAGTTTTATCACACTTCTGCCACATTGTGATTATTCAGAGAGCACCTGATATTAGCCAGGAGAATATGATGGCCCCAGTTCTGCCCTCACCCCCGAAAGAAACAGGATTCCAGTTCAGCAAAACAATTAAGAACATATGTAACTTTAAGCATATGCTCAAGTTCTTCCCTATTCAACAAAACACATAATTTATGTAAGTCAATGGGGCTTAAGCCCTTGCTTTAAGTTCAGTCTGGTAAATGTCAACACATTGAAAGGTTCAGCTTGATTAAGCACCAGTGAGGCTTGGCTGCTTTGTACAATATCATCCCAACTCATCACTTTTTCCTAAGCTCTTGCTTGAGTCCACAAACTGGGCTGCAAAATTAATGCAAACAAGCTACCTTGTGAGATTCCTGACCCTCTCTGCTTTCATCAAAGCTGAAAATACCACAAACTGAGAATACAGCCCCTCCCCCCAGTGGAGATGTGCATGTAGAATCCCCCCACCCTCCATCTGAGTGCTTTCATTCTTTGGGGAAGTTTGCAACTGGAGCTGAACTTGGGACTCAATCTTCCCAGGTGCAGAGAACTATTGCAAGGTTCAGAGCTATGCCCAAGTGCCCTAGATGTGTGTGTGTGTGTGACACCACAAAGGATTCAATGTTCAGGATGTTGGGAGGATGCAAACCATGGTGAATGGAATTGAAAAATACCTCTTTTTTTTTTTTAAATACCAACCTCAAAAGGTTTGGATCAAATTGTGGGTGAAAACTGTCTGTTCTCATCCTTAGATCATGCCCATTGCCATGGTACCTGGGTGCCTTCCAGTGATGTAACTACCATCTGTCATATGTGGTTCTCCCTTCCTTGCCCTCCCCAGAAAGCAATATGCATATGGACTTCTTAACATTGGAATTCAGTGCATGACATGGTCTGTTTTTATCGGCAAAGGGAAGCTCAAAGTAATGCTCCATGCACCCAGAACAAAAGGTGGGAAGCTTTGTGGTGGTTCTTGGACCCTGAGGGAGTTTGTTCCAAGCTCTTGGATCAGCCCCCTATGGAAGCTCTGGCTTTTGCATGGATGAGGTTTCTCCTTGTGGCGGACACTTCTATGGTGCCTATGGAGAGGAGTTTTCAATTGAGTTCCTTATCTTGGAGTTCCAGGTGACCTCCTAGGTATCCCAGGCCCAGAAGATAAGGACCGAGATCTTGAACTTGCTGTAATGTTCTGGGGGAAAGCAGCACAGAGAGTGGAGGAGCAGCTTGATGTGCTTGCAGTAGCCTGTGTGACCGAGTGCTGCCCTGCTGCATTCTCTACCATTGCAGTTTCCTGAAGGTTTCATGCCCAGATACGTTGCATGTTGTAGACTCGCCGCTTAGTGACAAAGGCTTGTGTTTCTGTCTTCATTATTTATTACTTGTATTACAGCAGAGCCTGGGAGCCCCAGGCCTGGCCACGGATCCCATTGGGTAGGCGCTGTACCAACACTGAACAAAATGATGGTCTCGGCCCCAGAGAGCTTTCAAGCTAAGACGAGAGACAGCAGATTGATGCAGACAGACAGAGATTGGGGAGTACAAGGAAACGATGATACAGTGCTAGTCTGCATGATCAGCGGGGGTCTAGGCACACTAGCTGCCTAATGATTGTCCAAATTTTTGCCGGCATCATGGCAAAGATAAAAACTGATCAGCCCTTATTTAGCCAGAGCAGAAGGCTCATTCGTAATGCCTGCAATCCTTTACCGGCTTTGTCTCAATGCACTGCTTTGCATCGGGATATTTCTCTGGGCTTCACTTTGGCCCCAGCAAAGCAGCTCAGGGTGCTGCATTGTCTGGAGAGAAAAGGAACAGCCGTAATCTGAATCCATGCTCAAAACAACAACAGCGGTGTTCTCGCCCCAGTCGCCTGTCGTTTCTAATTGCCCAACTCGGCACCTGCAGTCTTTAAAATAAAATAAAAGGAGGAGAGAGAAGAAAGGAGATTTGACTCAAATGTGTGTTTAAATTAGCCTCATTGTGCTGAGAGCTGGGTGTCAGGATAAATCCATTTCTACGGTGCCGTATATCTTTACTGAGTGGGAAGTTGGAGAATAAATGAATGTTCTTCATATATTATTACGGCCTGACAGCGTTGAGGCAGACAGAGGCGATGCAAAGGTGATTAATGAGAAAGTTTGAGTTAACGAAGTGTTGTCGTCTCTCATTACAGGAAAATGAGTTCCCTTTACCACCAGCCGTTGGGCCTGTAAAGTTGAGCATGCTTTCTCTTTCTCTTTTTTTAAAATGCCAGATAATTTATTTCTTATTTACCTCCTCATCCTGCTGCTCATCATGTTGACTGGGTGTTATTGCTCACGCACTTTGGAGCTCACGTGGTGTATTTTGGGCATATTATTTTCTTCCTTGTATCACAGTACAACAGAGAGATCTTAACGGAGCCCTGTGAGCTAGGCGCTGCAGAAACACAAATGCCGGCCCATGCCCTGGTGAGCTTACACTCTGACTAGATGGGATAGACAAAGAATTAGGAGGAAGAGGGAGTGATTTGCCCAGGGGCATATTGGGAGCTTGTGGCCAAGCCAGGAACTGAACATAGATCTCTTGAGTCCTAGTCCCGTGCCTTAACCGCAAGACCACCCTTCCTTTATCTCGTCACAGCCCCCTCCTCTTCTGCCCTGTCACTGTAAAGTAAAAACTGGATCAAAGTGCCTAGTACTTCGTGTGCTGGGTGTTGAGCAATAGGGTGGAGTTGACAAGAATGGATCTTCCGGGAGGAAGCATGGCTGAGGGATGTCAGCCCACCATATGGGAGTCATTTCAGTGCTGGCAAAGCAGCGAGTAGCACGGGGGATCCGACGCATCGCGTCTCAGTGTTGTCCAAGCAGCAGCTTCGCAATTCTCATCTTACTGTGTACCTTAATGGCTGCTTGTTGAAATGTTCCGCTGTGCTCCAGCACCCATAATGGGTCATGCCTCTGCTTGGGGCTTTCTGTCTGGGCCAGGTCGGTGGCAGCTGGAAGCGGTTAGCATCTCCTGCCTGTGAGCCTGTGGAGATGAGATGGGGACAACAGTCTCTGGCGTGGTGAGACCTGTGTCTATCGCCAGCACTGAATTCAATTTGTAAATGGCCTGTCTGACTGTTTTAATGTGTTGGACGTGTGCCGAGGGAGCGAGAGCTCACCATAGGAACAGATCCTCCTCCATGCACCACTCCAGCTATCTGGGGGTCCCTGTACGTAGTGGAAATGTCTGCGTGGCATAGGGGTCAGCAGAGCGGCTCTATGCCATTCTCTTTCCTGCCCACAAGGAAGAGGGTATGGCCACAGACCTACTTCGTTCGGGTAGTCCCTGGCTGCTGGACTGCTCCATTGGTTGGGCATAATTTATTGTGGCGCTGGGGCCATTGAAATTGAAAGAGGAGCTGAGAAGTCCGTGGGCCGGATTATCACCTGGTGTAAATCAGCAAAACTCCATTGAATTCAGTGCAGCTCCGGGATTCACGCCAGCTGAAGCTCTGGCCTACAAGTGCGTTGGGGGTGTTAGGATGATGGGAGGCGTTTTGGTGAGCGCTGTTACCTTTTTCTCCCCAATTTGAGCCCTGCATGAAAGCCATGCATTTGTGTGATTCTAAATAAACAGCTTCTGCCCCAAAATATCATGAAAGAGCAATCTATCGGGGCGCCCAACTGCCTCAGACAGAGAGGAGAAATATTTCCTCATAAAATGTGGTGGAAAATTGGCCTTCCTTTCACACAGCTCTCACCAATTCACTACCCCCACCGTCTGGGAACGTACAGTATTTTCATGTACATTGCAGTAGCACTTAGAGGCCTTTACAGAGGTTGAGGCCCTGTTGTGCTACATGTTGTCCAGACACGTAGTGAGAGGCTCCCTGCTCTAAAGAGCTTACTGGTCTAATGAGGTAAGTCAGACAAAAGGTGGGAGGGGAAAGAGAAATGACTTGGACATGATCACACAATAGGTCACTGGAATAGAACCTAAATATGCTGAGTTCCAGTCCAGTACCCTATTTACTAGGGCATGTTGCCTCTTCGTTTGGTGCAGCTGGTAAAACCAAGTACGGCCTTGTGGTTCTTTAATTCACCACCGCAGGAATTTGGGTACATCTGAAATCTCCTCTGTTGTTTAGCATTGCCGTTAAATTAATTCTGAGCAAAATTGCAGATGGCTACAACATAAGCATCACATAACTCAACAACAGGACACTAGAAGATCTAGATTTTGCTGAGGACATAGCTCTAAGTGGCAGTGCAACCAGCAGGCAAGTAAAGACTGAAAACCTGTCGAGCCCCACAGAAAAGACAGGGTTAATAATCAGTTACGGAAAACAAATCTAATGAAAATCCCAGCAACTCCCAACTCAAGCATTGCTTTAGAAGGCAAAGGAGTATAAGAGGTGTGTCAATTAATGTATCTTGGCAGTAACATGCCAGCCAATGGGGATGTCCAGAAGGAAGTAATGTCATGACTTGACAAGGTGGCAGCTGTATTTACCAGCTTAAACAAGATTTGGTCATTGGAAATCTACAGCATAAAGATCAAACTGTGAATCTTCAACTCAAATGTTATTTATTCCCATCTTACCATATGGGCGTGAGAGCTGGAAATTCACCAAAGGTACAGACAGATGTCTAAATGCCTTCCAATGCACCTGCCTCAGGAAAATACTAGGTATTAAATAGGGTTTGTAACAAATGCTGAGATTCATCAGAAAGTTCAACAGCCCCTTATCTTCAATGTTACCTAGAAAAGAAGATGGAAATATCTGGGCCATGTGTTAAGAGTGAAGTCAGAGCATCTGCCAGGGCAGGTTTCCCTGGGGCAGCTGGAGGGACACACAAAAGGGGACAAGTGAAAGAATCTTTCCATCAATGCTACTCCGCAGGAAAACGTTATGGGACTTAACACAGAGGGCACGCCAAGAGCAGCTCTGGATGGGCAGGGATGGTGGAGTCTTGGTCATGACCTAAGCGAGGTCCAACGGCATGGGAAGGATTCAGGAATCTCTGTGAGTCAGGCGCTTGGTGGAGTGGAGTGGCTGGAGACCGAATGTGCTATGCTTCTAGATGGCCATCACTGTAATAAGCCTAGACCTGGCAGTTACAGATTAGCAAACCCAGAACCTTTTGTGAATTCATGTTGGGTTTGCCAAATTGTTTGTTTGAAAATAAAAACCCAATTCCCCAAGAGTTAAAATATTTAGTTTTGACTTTTTAAAAACAAAATATTTTGATTTTTTCCACTTGCAATGACCTTTGGTTTCAAAACGTTATTTTATTTTAAAGAAATGTTTGAAAATTGGTTAAAATGAAAACTCAATGTTTTGTTCAGTCGGAAATGAAACTTTTTCAATTTGCTGAAAACTCCCAAAGCCTTCGACTGTTTTTCTGGGGTTTGGAATGGCCAGAAAACCGAAAAATCTGTGATTTGGCGAGCTGTATATACGACAGCAGTCGCACGTGGCAGTCAAACGCCAGACCACTGCCAAGCGCTCATCCAAGAGAAACTCTTCCTTATGTCCCAGCTTTCCCCCTGCATGCCAATATGGCACTCGTTTTAAACAACACTGTTTGTTTAGCTATTTGCTAATTAAATCTCACATATGGAATAATTTATTCCACTAGACAAGGAAATATACCACTCGAGAGTAATGCAGGAGGAGAGAAAAAAAGGGACATTGTATTGATATAAGCCCTACAGTATTCTGTAGTAAGTACCCCACATACTGCAGTAAATCCTATGGTGTTTAGGATCAGTACTTTTGGGGACGAGGCAAAGGACTGGTTTTGCATAATACATCCTGTTCTGAGCCTGGGTCTGATTCTATTGAAGTCAATGGAAAGGCTCCCATTGAAATGGATTGGGTTCTAAATGCTTAGAAACAAGTAATTCGAGTGGGTTCATAACAGCGTTTTGTCCTCTGCCTGATTAGGGGCTGTACCAGCAAGGTTGAACTGCACCCGGCCAGTTGTTCTGGCAGGAGAATGCCCCTCGCAGGTCATTATCTGGGGAGATGAGAACAGCGAGAGCAGAACGCAAGGAGAAGTGCACATGTACCCACAGAACGGAGATAAATAAACATGAGCCATTGTCGAGCCAGCACCCCTGTGCCACATGCACAGAAGTGGGGGAATGAAGAAATAGCAATAATGGAACAGCTCTCCTGAAAGCAGTCAAGCCCAGGAGGACAGCTCCACAGCAGGAACCTACAATATTAAAGGAGTCTTTTAATTGAAAAACAACAACGGTTCCTGTGGACTGATCCGTGGACATACTTTTTCACTCAGCAGTCATTGCTTTGGAACTTATTAACCCCTTGAAACAAAACCAGAATGTGTCTATATCTATATCCATTTTAATGCCTTCCTCCTAAACAAAAATATCCTGCTCTGGGGCTAACCTTAGGGGAGCTCACTGCAGACAGCATGGCCGAGGGTTAGAGAAGGGAACAAGGAGTCTAGAGACCTGGGTGGTATTCTTGACTCTGCCACTGACTCGCTGTGTGGCCTTTGATGGGTCATCCTTGGGTGAAATGATATTATTGTTAATTCTTCCAGGCACGCTGCAAATAGGACCACCTGAGTCCTAGGATGGAGACGTCAACCCAGCTGCAGTTGACGTATACCCTATTGGTCTGTTAAATCCCAAGCAAACTCATTACGATTCTGACTCAGGTGTCAGTGTTGCACTAAGTTTTTCACGCAGGCCTTCTGCTGATCTGAGCTTCTCTTTTCAATGAAATGCCTTCTGCTGCTCTGGGACAGCTCCCCTGCCTCTGCAGGCTGGCTCACAGGGGACATGGATTGTGGTCACAGGGGCGGCCTTGCTTGCTCACAGGCAGCGAGGTTTTGCTGTTGATAAATGCTGTGGGTTATTGTGGAGGGAGGGCAGCTGCTCCATAATTGAAGTTGCATCTGAGTTTGCATCGTCTTTTTCATTTGGCTTCACCTCTACAATCCACAAACATAGTCCTGGGGCATCAAATTTGGTCGCTCAAATCTAGGACCAAGGCAGGATTTTTCTACAAACTGTGAAGGGAATTGGAGAGGAAGCTCCTCAATTACGACCCCTTCGATTGCTAATTATTTTGTTACAGTAGCTCATTCCATGATCAGGTTCCCAGTAGTCAGCTTCTTCAGAGCACTTTCAATCCATTGCTCTCCAAGTGGTTTACAAAGGAGGTCAGTGCCATTATCCCATTTAAACAGAGGCAAGGGGAGTAGAAATGACTTGAGCAAGGTCACACTGTAAGTCAGTGGTAGAACTGGGAGCAGAATCCAGGTAGCTTGATTGCCATCCCAGTTCCCTACCTGTCCGACTAGACCATGCTGTTTTTTAACCACACTGCCTCCTCGAAGGTGAAGTAACATGCACTTCACCCCCTGATCTATACTTGTATCCCAAACTTAATCTTAACCAGGTTATTCATGCAAGGCATACTAGGAAATGGAAGATGAGAGTAGCTCCCAACCCCCATGGTACCCGCTGCCCCGATGATAAATACCTTTGATATTGCAGTGCAGCCCTTCCTGCCACTGATCCTGCCTGACCTGCAAATCTGGAAGCAATCTGCAGTGATGTAGGATGATGGCTGGCAGGCCCGTTTGTCTAAAGAAAGGAAAATAAAGAAAGAAAAGGTGATGTGAAGTGTGGTTATAAAATAATAATATCTTAGTAATCTAGCTCCTTTCATCTCGGAGCACTTTCCTAACCGTGTATTGCTCCTCACGCTTGTTGGAGAGAGATGCATTTTGGAGCATAAGTTCAGCTGCTGTTTCCTTTCATGTATAGTGCGGGTTGGAAAGCTTGTATATTGCCAACACACTATGTGCAACCAGCAGCTGCAGAGAATTTTCCCTAGTCAGCCCTAGATGCAAACTGACTGGCTTCCATTGGGACGGACCCTAGTCCTAGTCCTTCTCTGATCCTCACAAAGGTGTAGTTTAGCAGTTGTGAGCCAATCTGTTTCCCTTTTCCAGGCAGATTCCCCCCAATCCCTTGGAGTGCATTATACACAATATGATCAATAGTACAGCATGTGCGGTTGGTCTGGGGGGATGTGTGAAGACCCAAATTCTAAATGTCACCAATTTATTATCACTGGGGTTCAAAATATCATGGCTGACGTTTGGGGCTCTGCTCCCATGAGTCTCTTTAACGGTTTATAATTCTTAACGCACCCAGGTGAACGTGCTACTAGGGCCTCTTCCAGGCAGACAACAGCTGGTGGGCCATGCTGGGAGAGCATGAGCAGTACTCTGCTACCTCTGCCAGAGCACTTCATCTGCCAGGCACAACTCGTGGGCTGCTGCTCAGATTACTCCTGGCTCTGTCCAGAGACCCAGTTGCATTTGAGCATCTATTAAAGGAGGGTAACAGGAAAGGACCCAGAGATTCCCCCATACAGGGGAGGAGGAGAAAACCCTGAAGCCACCAGCCAAAAAGTTGGTTGCCTTTTCCTCCATGACAGGCTAAGGACATGTCTACACTAGCAAGCTTACAGCAGCACAGCTGTACCGATACAGCCGTGCTGCTGTAAGATCACTTGTGTAGCTGTTCTATGCCCTGTTGACATAATAAAGCCACCTCATTGAGCGGCGGTAGCTATGTCATTGGGCGACATAGCGCTGGACACACTACCCACTTATGCTGGTGAAACTTGTGCCGCTCGGGGAAGTGGTTTTTTTTCACATCCCCGAGCAACATAAATTTTGCCGACATAAGCGATAGTGTAGACATGACATAAGTATGCCAGAGATTTTTATGGTCCCAGATCCAAAGCTACCTTGGTTCAGCTCAGGGGTTTTTTTATGCATTTTGGGCTCTGTCTGGTGCCCTTTGATGCCTGCATGGCTTCAGTGGGAGCAGGTTCCAGGCTCATTAGGAAGAGCACAACATATTGTGGGTTTGTGTCTGGATTCCTGTTTAACCAAGAGTCAGTATATAAGGTGTAGGTGTCTTTGTTCTTCAAGGAATATGGAGGGACTGAGCCCCCAGAGAAGGCCTGAAAAGTATCTGCACAGTGTTCTTCAGTGAGGTGTTTTGTGGCTAAAACAGAAATAGGGCAGGGCTGAAGCTGGGACATTGAACTTGGGTACTTTCGTGGTCTGGTGGAGAGGTCTGGATTTGAATGCCTGGAGGTGAACCCTCCTCTAGGGCTTTGGTTTTGCGATAAATCCAAAATTACCAGGAGGCTTTGTCTTCTGGTTCAGACGTAACCTGGGCCCCTGAGAATTACTGTGGATGCAGGATGGCTGGGACCTAACGAGACCAGGTTGCTCTAATTGGAGTCTGAAATCTTACGAGACGGGCTGGCTGGCTTTTTGTGAGCATTCAGCACCATTCAGTAGGCCAAGCCTGAACCCTCACCCCAATCCAGCCTCCATCAAGAATTCCAGGCATTAACCTCATGCTGAATTGGGACCCACACATCATCATCTCTGCCCCTAAGCAGAGCTGTGCATAAATTACCCAAAGAAGCTAGAGGAAACTCTAGCCCTGTCTGTATGTGCCATTTTGAATGTAGGTTCACAAACCTGCTATTGGTGGACGCGAGCATGGGCTGATGCATAAACTTGGAAGGGAGGTAGGCTAAACTTGGTAGTCTGGGCTGGGTTTGGAGTGTTTTGCTCAAAGCTCTGAGAGTGACCATCTGCAAACTATAAAGATGCGTGAAAGTGAGGTTTCAAAGGATAAACTGCAGTGTGCTGAACGTGGGAGAACCTTCAGCCAGCATCTGGGGCTGGATGCCTCTGTTCTGGGAGCCCCTGGGGCACAACTCTCTTTCTGTACCAGCACAGGCACACCAGGGGAAATAGCATGTTGTGTAGGAACTGAATTTGTACATGCCCAGGAGGACTGTGGCCTTAGTCCTTGCAATCCAGCCCTGGAACACTGCACCTTCAAACTGGATGCTGGGCCAGGCTTGGGAAATATCCATGTGCAACCATTTCTCAACGGTTACCTGGGTAGTTCTTGCCCGAGGTGGAGATATAGACTGTCAGTCAGGGATTCAAGGGAGCAGAAGGTTGGACCAGATGACCTCCTGAGGTCCCTTCCAACCCTGATATTCTATGATTCTAAGGGCAAAGTCTATCTCGCCGAAGCATTTGGCTTACAACAAGACATGACATTTTAAACAACCTTTCTTCCCTGAGCTGTGGTGGCCGATGGGCCCACGGATCTATGCCTCTTCTGCCATGGGTGGATATCTGTCTCATGTGGATGGGGCAGTTACTGGCTGCACTAGGAAGCAGATGCAGGACCTGTCTGCTCCGGGGCTGAGCAGGCTTCACAGACCGTCTGCCCAATTCTCAATGGGTCTGAGAGCTGACAGGGATAAGCAGATTGACAAATGACATTTTTAAATAGAGCCGCACACCAAATATCCAAATCACCTGCTTTAAAATGAGCCCTGGCACCGATACATGGCATAATGGACAGACACACAGGGCATTGCCCTTCCCAGGCGGTGCAGCACCAGCTTCTAACCTCAGGGGTAAGAAGCACTGGTTTCGCCTGCTCCCTGTCTAGTGCTGCAGTAGGAGACAGATTCCCTCTCTCCTGTGGTGGGGGCCTTCTTCCTGAACTCCTCGGGGCTCCCAATGCCTGGGGTCCCTTCCCCAGAGCATGATGGGGAGACTAGTCCTCCTGCACGCGCAAGGGGGAGCAGCCAGTCTCAGCTGGGAAAGAGGTCAGACTAGGGGCTCCCCTAGCAGACACCAAGAGGTAAGGCTTGGGGGTGGTCCCAGGGCCTGGGGAAGAGTTGTGGCTGGAGTCAGGGATGCCCTGGAATGGGGAGGCCAGGGGAAGCACATGAGGCTCTGCTATAACTGCGTACCTCGGTGCTTCTATCACAGTCAGCGTTTCCAGT
This sequence comes from Trachemys scripta elegans, assembly GCF_013100865.1. Taxonomy (NCBI): domain Eukaryota; kingdom Metazoa; phylum Chordata; order Testudines; family Emydidae; genus Trachemys; species Trachemys scripta. Next base: position 48,792,988 of record NC_048307.1, read on the forward strand.
GAAACCGGAGCTGTCTAATGAGGAGTGAAGGATTTGCTGGGTACCGAGTTGTGTATTATTTACACGTGCCTGGGGAATATCTTTCTGGATGGTCCCTGACTCTGCTTTTTCTATGCTAGAAATAACACCCAGGCTGGGAGAATGATGGTTTTCCGTTCGCAAAGGTTCCCGTGCATTTCAGAACAGGTTTGCCTCTTGGTGCTTGATCCCAAGGCAGGGGATGAAGCAAGATGCAGTGGCCTGTTACTCCAGCTCTCTGTAGTCCCAGGGTCAGTATGATTATGTGATTGCCACCATCTGTGCTGACAAAGAGGATTGAACTGGTGATCTCGACAGCTCTAAGCATGAGTTACTACAGCTTGAACTTAGCTGTGGTCTATAGTAGGGAGCTGTAACAGAACCACTTCCACTGTGGGCCAGGCACAGAGGGGGACATCCTGCTCCCAGGGTGTTACAATTACACTGGATTGATCAAAGCTGTGGGGCCAGATTCTGCTCTCTGTTATACAGCATCACTCTGGAGTAACTCCATTGTCTTCTCCTGGGTTACTCTGGATTTGCACTGATGTAAAGAACAGAATTTGGCCTGATGTCTCGGGTTCTGGTGGAGATACGGGAAATAAGAAACAGAGGGCTCAGATGATAACAAGGTATAATAAAAATGGGTTAGCTGTTTACGAAGGGTGTCCTGGGGTATGTCGGGGAGGGGGTTGTGCTGATGCTCACGCTGTGCCTTTCATTATCTCCGCAGACAAAGTGATCTCTAAGGCCTGTATTACTGTTTTGGGAGGGGTGACTGTACAGAATATCAGCTGATTGCAGGTATGACTTTGCTGAGTCAGCTCTGTCTGCTGTGAAATATGAGGCCAAACACAAAATGTCTCCAGCACCAGAGTAGCAGGTGTGTCTAGATGAAGCTGCATATGCTGGGGTCATGTGATTTCTCTTATTAGAGGAGAGAATGGGAAAGAGGGAGGGTCTAAGTGGTGGTGCGAGGCTCTAGGGGTGGTTGTAGCATGTGTAGATATATGCGAGCTAGCTTTGCTCTACCTCCAATAACAATGGTAGTGAAGCTGTGGCAGCGTGGATGGGGGCTGCTCGAGTGGGAATGCAGGGTCCCGGTGGGGGGCTATCCCATGCTGCTGCGGCTTCATTGCTATTGTTACATCTACATGCGTTGAGACGTCTGTTGCTTCCCAGTAGCAGAGTCGACATACCCTAAGAGAAAGGGCTCATGGAAAAGCAATGAATGAATCCTTGGATCACAGGCATTTAATCTGAGAGGTGATGGAAGCTGCATGGCTAATCTTGGGTCACATCCAAAGAAGTGCTAAGTACCTTCTTCCTGCTGAAATCAATGGACCTGATTGTGCTTCCATTGTAATCAATAGCAAAATTCTTGTTGATTTCAGTGGTGCGCAACTGGGGCTCCAATGAGAGTGGTAATGCTCAACACCGGTCAGGATTGCATCCATACTCAAATAGCTCTTTCAGTAACTGATCCTATTTGGTCAGAATTCTGGGTGCCATTATGCCCAGGTAAACCAACCAGCCCGGCCCGCCAAGGGCTTTCCCTGAACAAGCGGTGGCCCTAGTTTGAGAACCACTGCCATAAGAGACCCCAAACAACAATTCAAAGTTGAATTCTTTAACCAGGTGCTAGATTCTGCAATACAGTCAGTTGAAGAACGTTTCATGCAGCTCAAGGAACACAGCAGTATATTTAGGATGTTGTATGATATTCCAAAACTCCTCACTATACCTGAAGAAGACCTACACCAGCAATGCAGGGCACTAGAGACAGTGTTGACACATGATGACATGCGCAATATTGATGCGAGTGATTTAGGTGATGAACTGAAAGCCCTTTCAAGATACATTTCAGCAGGATCAACTCCAAAGGCTCTTCTGGAATATATGCGCACAAATAAGATGACCACCCTCTTTCCAAATGCTTTTGTTGCTCTGCGCATACTTCTGACACTTCCTGTAACAGTTGCCAGTGGAGAACGCAGCTTCTCCAAGCTGAAGTTAATAAAAACACATCTACGCTCCACAATGACATAGGAGAAGCTGGTCGGCCTTGCAATCATCTCAATAGAGCATGAGCTGGCCCAGACTGTGGACCTTCAGCAGGAAGCAGTTCAAATCTTTGCAACCAAGAAGGCACGGAAAGCACCACTTTGATTATTCAAACAGATAAAAATGCTAGTGTTTATTATTCAGACAAGAAGAGTTACATTTACTGTTCAGGCATTTGAAAGTTAAGTCTTACTTAAAATTTTTAAACCAGGCATTTTAAGTTGTTAGTTCTCCTTTACTGGGGTAGGTAGCAGAGCAGTACCATGAGAGGCGTAGAATAGGAAGAAGGCAGAATTGAGACCTTTCAAAATTTTGGCCCAAGCGAGGGGGCCTGGGCAGGGCTGGCTCCAGGCACCAGTCCAGCAAGCAGGTGCTTGAGGTGGCCAACCGAGAGGGGCGGAAGGTCCGGGTCTTCCGCGGCAGGTCCCTCGCTCCCTCTTGGAGCGAAGGACCAGCCGCCGAATTGCCGCCGAAGACTGAAGTGGCGGCAGTAGAGCAGATCGCGATCGTGGCTTTTTTTCTTTTTCTTTTTTCTTTTTGCTGCTTGGGGCAGCAAAAATCCTGGAGCCAGCTCTGGGCATGGGGACGTCATTTGAGCTCTCCGCCTCAGGTGCCAAAACGTTGTGGGCCGGCCTTGGGCACAACTTTTTAAGTGAAGGAACTGACCACTGGAACAGCTTATCTAGAGCTGGTAGAGATGGTAGAGTCCCCATCACATGGAGTCTGTCAGTCAAGACTGGGTGTCTTCCTTAAAGAGGTGCTCTAGCTCAATCAGAAGCTATGGGCAGAGATCCTTGGGTGAGGCACTCTGGCTTATGCTATGCCCTGTCTCACTCACATGAAAATATTCCCTTCCTCCTAAATAGTTACCTTTCCATCTCTAGTCCCTCTGGGTCCCACTCTTCTCCCTGTGTCCCCAGAGTTCTGGAGTCTGTTCCACTCACCTCTCTCTGCTCGATTGCGACAGCATGGCTCCACCCTAGAGAATGTTCCCTTTGTACAGCACTGCTTCCGGGGGACAGGAGATGGAAAATAAACAGGGTCAGATCAGGAGCTCTGGGGACGTGAGCAGGGCTCTGGGGCTGGCATGCAGTGGAAAATAAATAGAATAAAACAGAGAAACGCCTGTGATCATCTAAGCTTTGCCCCAGGAAGGAAAGCCTGAATCCAGGCAGAAAATGCCCACTTCCCGTATCGCACCTGTTGGAGACAGGACTGGCTCACGCCAGTTGGTTCCTCTCATTCCCTCCTGTAGAAACAGTCTCTCCGTTTTTCTTCTTCTGTTCAGATCTGCTTCTTCCTGGAGGCCTGTCTCTCCTGTGAACTTAGAATCGACCCTTTCTAACAGCTGCTGTGTCCTATTGCACCTGTCCCAGGAATGTCGTCGCAGGCCAAGCTGTTCCCCCAACCCTGTGCTGGTTCCTTCACTCTCTGTGGGGCCCCCTCTGCCCTCCCTCAGGCAGTACCTTGAACAAGTATGGATTTGAAATGAGCAGCGTGTTTGTCTCCCATCTCCTCGTTGCATGTTCTGATATTGTTGCTCACTGCATGTTGGGGGATGGGGGAGTAGAAATAATTTCAGCATTTAATGGTGTCGTGAAGGCATGTTTATTCCCCAGGGAGGGGATGAGTGCTTCTGCAGAGGAAAAAAAACCCAGGCAAAGGATAATAGACGATTAGGCAATTTCCTGATTCCCTCCCTCTCTCTGCTCCTTTCTCATTCCTCTATTCTCCAGTTCTTCCTCTTCTCCCTTCCCCACTCCCCCCCCCTCTTTCCTCTCTGGGGGTGAGATTCTGTTCTGTGCTGATGGCCAGCACAAGGGTTTGGTAAAGGCTAGGGCTTGTGCTAAGCCCCCTTGGAGAGGTGAATGTCACCCTGTGTGCACAGAATTCATGCCAAGGACCACATGTGCGTTGAGACATGGACCCTTTTCACCCCAGCACAGGGTAATGTTCCCTCTCTGTCAGAGTACATGTCCGTAGGTGCCGCTACGTGTATGTAAGGAGGCACTCATGGAATAGAACTGCAGGGAGCAATCTGGGCCAGATTAAGGCATTCCAGAACCCATGGCACACAACATGTGACCCCCCCAATCTCTGCCCTCGCACCATGTCCTGAAGTGGCAGTGCCCTCTCACCATGGAATCCGGTGGCATCAATGTGGGTGGTCCCCGAGAGCAATGAATCTTGGAGTTCATGTTGCAGTAGATGAATGGATAGTTCACACCTCTCAGAGCTATTGTTTCGGGCTCTCTGCAGACTCAGGCAGATGCTCAATTCCATGTGTTCTTTGCAATCATGAGGGTCAAAACCTTATTTTTTATGGGAGCTTCTGCTGTAATCTCATGGGTTCAGGAGCTGGAGCACTAGGAATGGGGCTGCAGCACCTTTGCCTTAAGCAGGACCTTGAGGCAATCCATGAGTGAATTAAAATGATGGCTAAAGTCTTCTGATCTTTGGCAGCTCATTAAGGTTAGGGGGGAAATACCAAAGAAACCCACCACAGTAACATTTCACTTCAGAAAGGGGAACTACAAAAAAGTGAAGAGACTAGTTAAAAGGAACGGACCCAACAGTGAAATGCCTGCAAACTGCCTGGAGACTATTTAAAAACACCATATTAGGGGCTCAAACTAAATGTCTACCCCAAATAATGATTTAAAAAAACAGTAAGAGGACAAAAAAACAACAACCCACCACCATGGCTAAACAGCAGAGTAAAAGAGGAAGTTACTGGCAAAAGAGCAGCCTTTAAAAATTGGAAATCAAATCCTAGTGAGGAAAATAGAAAGGAGCATGAACTCTGGCAAGTCAAGTGTAAAAGTGTAATTATGCAGGCCAAAAAAGTATTTGAAGAACAGCTAGCAACTAACAGCAAAACTTTATTTAAGTACATCAGGGTATGTCTACACTGCCCACGTTGCTGCATGGAACAAATAACAGTAATAAGTCACCAGGACCAGATAGTATCACCAAGAGTTCTGAAGGAACTGAAATATGAAATTCCAGAACTATTAACTGAGATATGTACCCTATTGCAGAAATCAGCCTCTCTGTCAGATGACTGGAGGATGGCCAATGTAATGCTGATTTTTTAAAAAGGCTCCAGAGGCAATCCTTGCAATGACAGGCCAGTGACAGGCAAATTGGTTGAAACTTTAGAACAGACTTCTCGGACACATAGATGAACACGATATATTGGGGAACAGTCAACACAGCTTTTGTAAAGGGAAATCACAGAGCACCAATCCATTAGAATTCAATGAGGGTGTCAACAAGCATGTGGACAAGAGTGATCAAGTTGATATAGTGTATTTGGACTTTCGGAAAGCCTTTGACAAGGTCCCACAGAGAAGATTCTTAAGCAAAATAAGCAGTCATGGGATAAGAGGGATAGTCCTCTCACATGGTTAAAATATAAGAAAAAAGGATAGGAATAAATAGTTTTCAAGTGGGAAGAGGTAAATAGTGGATCCCCCAATGATCTGTACTTGGACCTGTTTTGTTCAACATATTCATGAATGAGCTAGAAAAAGGGGTAAACAGTGAGGTGGCAAAGTTTGTAGACTCCGCAAAATTGCTCAAGATAGTTAAGTCCAAAGCTGATTGCAAAAAGTTACAAAGGGATCACACAAAAGTGGGTTACTGGGCAACAAAATATCAAATGACTTTCAATGTTGATAAATGCAAAGTAATCCATGCTGGAAAAAATAATCCCCACTATACATACAAAATGATGGGATCTAAATTAGCAGTTAACAGACAAGAAAGAGATCTTGCGGTCATTGTGGATAGCTCTCTGAAAACAGCTGCTCAATGTGCAGCGACAATCAAAAAAGCTAACACAAGTTAGGCACCATTAGAAAAGGGGCAGATAAGAAGACAGAAACTACCATAATGCCACTATATAAATCCATGGTATGCCCACATCTTGAATACTGTGTATAGTTCTTGTTGCCCCATCTCAAAAAAGATATATTAGAATTGGAAAAAATACAGAGAACGGCAAGAAAAATGTTTGGGGTATGGAACAGCTTCCATATGAAGAGAGATTAAAGAGACTGGGACTTTTCATCTTAGAAAATAGACAACTAAAGTGGGATATGACAGAGGTCTGTAAAATCATGCATGATGTGGAGAAAGTGAATAAGGAAGTGTTATTTACCCCTTCACATAACACAAGAGACAGGGGTCACCCAATGAAATTAATAGGCAGCAGGTTTAAAACAAACAGAAGGAAACACTTCTTCACACAACACACAGTCAACCAGTGGAACTCGTTACCAGGGGCTGTTGTGAAGGTCAAAAGTATCACTGGGTTCAAAAAAGAATTAATAAGGCTAGGGAGGACAGGTCCATCAATGGCTGTTCAAGATGGCGAGGTATGCAATGCCATATTCTGGATGTCCCTTAGCCTCTGACTTCTGGACGACAGGGGATGGATCACTCAATGATTGCCTATTCTTTTCATTCCCTCTGAAGCTCCTGACACTCCCATGCCAAGGATACTGGGCTAGCTGGACCATTGGTCTGACCCATTATGGCCATTCTTATTGAGACTTTTGATAGAGCCATCACAGAAAACTCAAGTTGAGTGAACGTAAGACTCAATTCCCCTCCGCTCAGGTCATTATTCATCTCCTGCAGTTATACTAGTGGGATGAGATGTTGCAATTCGGCAGAGGAGGAAGGTCCCATGATCGCTGGGAAGTTGGTTGATCAGTATTGAGGCAGGGTAGGGGACTTGGGAGATCCAGTGGGCTCATAGGGCCGAGCAGCTGAAGTGCCTTAAATCTTGCCTGTGAGTCATGGCATGATAGTAATTAGTGTATCAGGAAAGAGGATGGTGTCCCAAGACATTTGAGGTAACGATTACACTAGCAAGGGCTATCAATCCTCATGCATCAGGAATCTGATCACCAACCAGCAAGGGCAGGAAGAAATTTCTGCAATTGGCATGGTAATTATGGGGCTCTTATACCTTCCTCTAAAGCATCTTTAAAGGAGACAGGATGTCTGACTACAGGGGACCGTTGGTCTGTTCCAGGACAGCACTTCCTATGGGATGGAAGAGTGTGAGAAAGCTTAGGACGGACTGAACAAAGAGCCAGATTGCCCCGCCAGCCCCCAGGAGAGAGCAGTCACTCCAGGTCCAGGGTTAAATGCATTTACAGAGCGGTGTGTCTGTCCTGGGGGAAGCCCAGAACTAAACGAATGTGGAGACTGAATTAAAATGCATTAAAACCACTTCCTGCTGAGTTCTCCCCCTCATAGCGAGGGAGAGAGAGGGGTTAGGCGTGAAAACTACAACCCCAAGCTGCCTCCAACTCTAATGACTTGCATTTGCCAGAGAGCTGGAAACAACCTGGTTAATCAGCTCGGCAAGAGCATCCTCTGAGGGACTGGGAAGTGCTGATGCAGGCTGGTGGGGCTCAGGGTGAGGAAGCAGCTGAGGTGGCCGGGAGTGGAGTACAGCTCAGGGAGTCTTCTGATACAGGCTCATCCATCATCCATCTTTGCACGTTCCCTGGGACTGGGCAGAAAGCGGCTCACAGTTTATGGCTGAAGTTGCCCTTTTTTGACCCCCCCCCCTTTGACATTATTAAAAGTAAAGAAGAGGAAAAGACTCGGAGAGGGTGGAGATGATATATAGTGTGTGTGTTTATACGTATCTACACGCATGTGTATGTATCTCTCTCTGTATGTATGGTGTGTAGCTATAAACATTGTGCACTAGATTCTCATTTATACTAATGCCCTTTGTCACTACTCTGGCAGTATATAGAGGACTTAAAAGTGGGTGTAAATTATATTTATATTCACTTTAAGGTTCCTTTACACTGCCAGGCTGGTACAAAAGGGGCTAAATGAGAAACCTGCTGTGTGTGTGTGTATATTTATTACATGAAAAGATCACTATTTAATTTACATAATCAAGCACTCAAAATTTAGCAAATACCAGATTTATGGTTGCCCGAACAATCCTAATTCCGCCCTCCTTTGCATCCACCCTGTGCACTGAATGAGGCAGGGGTCCTGTACAAAAAAAAGGATATGATCATGTAATTAAAGATTGGATCATAAGGCATCTGCACAAAAAGGCTGACTTAAGGTTGCATGGGTTATTTTCTTTAAAAAAATTATAAAGGGATTTTTGAATGATTTTTTAAATCAAGAAATAAAAGAAAGGGAGTAATAAGAATCTTTTATAATGGAAAGTGTTTGGCAACCTAAATATAGGGGTTGCTACCAGCTCCACCTTTAGTATCTATAGTCATGTTAATATGTATGTATATATAACATAACAAGACAGAAATTGCTATTCCAGATTAGGCTAGTGGTCTTTCTACACCAGTCTCCGAGTCCTGCCTTCATCAGTGTCCAGTATCAGCAGCAATTGAGGAATAAGCAAGAACCCAGTAGTGTATAATTATGTAATAAGATGCCCATAGGAGAAGTTTCTTACCAGCCTCCTTCAGTCTATAGTTGTCTGATGCCTTGAAGCATGAGGAAGGAGTACTGCGGAAAGGGATCTGGGGGTCACAGTGCATCACAAGCTAAATGTGAGTCAACGGTGTAACACTGTTGCAAAAAAAGCAATCATTCTGGGATGTATTAGCAGGAGTGTTGTAAGCAAGACATGAGAAGTAATTCTTCTGCTCTATTCTGCGCTGATAAGGCCTCAACTGGAGTATTGTGTCCATTTCTGGGCGCTGCATTTCAGGAAAGATATGGAGAAATTGGAGAAAGTCCAGAGGAGAGCAACAAAAACGATTAAAGGTCTAGAAAACATGACCAATGAGGGAAGATTGAAAAAATTGGAGAAGTCTGGAAAAGAGAAGACTGGGAGAGGGCATAACAGTTTTCAAGTACATAAAAGTTTGTTGTGAGGAGGAGGAAAAATTGTTCTCCTTAACTTCTGAGAATAAGACAAAAATGGGCTTAAATTGCAGCAAGGGAGGTTTAGATTGGACGTTAGGAAAAACTTCCTGTGAGGGTGGTTAAGCACTGGAACCGATTGCCTAGGGAGGTTGTGGAATCTCCATTACCGGAGGTTTTTAAGAGATGGTCTAGTTATTACATAGTCCTGCCTTGAGTGCAGGAGACTGGACTGGATGACCTATTGAGGTCCCTTCCAGTCCTACATTTCTATGATTCTGTGAGGGTTTACATCACTTATGAATTGTTTATCCTATCTAATGGAACTGGGATGTCCTCATTATCCATATAAATATCTGATCCTTTTTGTAATCCTTCTAAAATCTTGCTTTCAATTATACCTTGTTACAGTGAGTTCCACAGGCTACTTAGGAATTTCCAGACTAATTTCCATGGGCATTTGGAACTTGCTTTCCTCCATGATCCGTACAACCCTGTGTTTGTTAACCTTCAGGGTATGCTGTAAGGACCCACCTTCCCTACCTGGCTAGTAAGGAGATGAGTACTGGAAAGGGGTGATGTGGAGATCTGATGGAGAGGTTAGTTGATGTAGTTGTCACTGGACAATTTCATTGGATCTTGCTAGCATTTTAGTTATAGGTATTGTCTTGTCACAGAGTAATAAAAATCCAAACAAATCAATAATGCCTCATGGGATAGACTGAAAACCCCTTACTCACGTTAGTGAGGCGTTACTTACCTACATAGTCCCCTTTAAATCAGTAGGATGGGAGGCAGTGTGGTGAGAGCACTAGAATTTAGGAGACCTGGGTTCTAATCCTGGCTCAGCCACTGGTCTGCTGGGTGACCATGGACAAGTCACTTCCCTGCTCTGTGTCTCAGTTTCCGCATCTGTAAAATGGAAATAATGATACTGCCCCACCTTTTCTATTAATGAAAAGCTCTTTATAAGAGCAATGTGGTGGAGGTGGTGGTGGTATTATTTATTATTCAGGTGTGTACATGTTCCCCGACATAAGTAAAGGTTGAACAATCTAGCACTGGGAGATGTTCCTTTTACCAATTCTAAAAGCATTGCCTTTCAATTTCATTGACTGTCAGCTTGTGCTTGTATTATGACAGAAGGTAAACGAGACCCTTATTTACCCTCTTTATGCTATTCATTATTTTATATGCCTTTATCACATCCCTTCTTATTCATCTCCTCCCTAGATTAAACAGTCCTAATCTCCTCCCTCTCTCTTTGTGTGGAAGCATTTCCACTCTTCTAATCACTTTTGTCACCCGTCATTTTGTTTGCTTTTTTTTTACTGCTGCTGCACATTAAGCGGAGGTTTTCTCTAAGCTGTCCACAGTGACACCCATGCCCTCTTCCCCCTGAGTTATTACAGTTAATTTAGAACCCAGCAATGTGTATGAGCCACTCACATTATTCCTGCCAACCTGCTCTGTGGTGCATTTGTCAACACTAAACTTCATCTGCCGTCTTGCTAGTGAATTATCCGGGTCATCTCACATGAGTGGTGATAAAGCCTTTTATCCAACACTAGCATGTATCCTATGTATACCACATACATTACAGGGGAAGAGGACAAAAGAAGCCTTCTTTAGGGATGTTTTATAGAGGCTGAAAATATTTTTGAGGACTATTTTTTTTTTGTATCCTTCTGCTTGTCAGCCAAGGGCTTTAGTTATCATAAGTCCAACTGTACAGGACTCAGAAGGTGCCATCAAAGCCTTAAAATAGCTTTTCCATGCCTAAAAATGCCATGATTTTAAATTCTGATCACTGGACCTTGCAGGGCTTAGAAGTGCATGCTGCTTGTCCCCTTGGGAAGCTAAGAATCTCCTCTGACCAAGGAGATAAAGCTCCCTTTTCCAGACCTGTAGGGATGTATGTAGAAATGCTTCCACTGACCTAAGACTCAGTATTGCCCATCTTGGGCCTTTGACAGGTGTGATTTATATAGTGAGGGAGAGAAGAAGGAAACATTTCTGTGGCAGGTTGTTCAAAAGAAAAGATTTCCGCTAGAAGCTGCTCAGGGGTTGGAATGTGGGAAGAAGGCTGATGGGAGCTGGATTAGCAGGCAGATGTGGCAGTCAGGGATGCAAGGGAAATTGATTACGTGACTCTGCAATTTATCACATGCATAGCTCCTCCACTCGTGTAGGGGGTGCGTGTTTCTACGCATTTGTGTGCTTGTGTGTGCAATATACACACCCACACACGCTGTTTTAATATATAAATGTTATTTGTATATAACCTGCTGGCCAGCCTGTGTCCTGATTCAGAACAGATATGGGTTTGTAACAGGTCTTTAGTTCAAGCATTAGCGACTTATGCTTTTAGTTTTGGAGCTTCCCAGTTCAATCCCTCTCATCAGCCACGAGGGCAGCCGTAAACCTTTGAAGCCCAAAGGACTTGTGGTCCCAAGTCTCTTGAAAAAACTCACCCAAACCTATCCTCGGAAAACACCTTAGAGACTAACAAATTTATTAGAGCATAATGCTCTAATAAATTTGTTAGTCTCTAAGGTGCCACAAGTACTCCTGTTCTTCTTTTTGCGGATACAGACTAACACGGCTGTTACTCTGAAACTCGGAAAACACCCTGGCTGAACTGGTGTTAAACTAGGAACCAAAACGAAAACACTGAAGTTCCTCTTTTTCTTGGAAGTGACTATAAAAACAGCATTGTGGGGTTCCGTGTTCACGGTCTGTCAGTGATTCAACATCAAAATCGGCTCAGTTTACATGTAATATTTCTAACTACCAGCCCCACAATACTCAGTCTGGGATCTACAAGTCAAGCTGGGCTTTTTTCATCTTTCACCTCATCACCGGGAGAGCTACTCCACATTTTTCATTGAGAAATGGCTTTTTCTTCCAAATGAACTTTTTTGTGAAAAACTGTCAGTTTTAAATTTAATTTTTAAATATATTATTCATTTTGTTTTTTCTTTTTTCCTTTCCTTCACTTTTTGCTTCTTGCCCTCCCCTTCCCTTTTTTCTCCCCCCGTTTTCTCTTCCCCCCACATCTTCAAGCATAATTTTTTTCTGAGAAAAGAAGGGAAAAAATCCACAAATGAAAAATATTGGAAAAATTATCTTATGAAAAAAGTTGGAAAAAGAAAAACTGGTCCATTCTGAACCCTGCGACATAAAATCGACTTTTGTTTCAGCAAGTTGTTTTACTGTTTTTTCATCCTCTCTGACCACCAGTGATAACGGTTGTTATTCTGGTACAGCCCTGCTGTTTTCAGTGACTTTTGAAAGGTGCAATTTATTGGAAGCTAGTAAACAATTCTGTTGGAGATGCGTCTCCTCTCAGCTGCATTGGCTCTGCAGGGCTGGCAGGAGTAAAAATGGATTCTTCAGCAGATCGGAGTACGAATCCACACAGGGAACACATCCATGGACTGAGTTGGTGCCACGTACATAGTCACTTACGAATAAAAGTTTCTGACCTGGATTCCTCAACCTGTCTGGAATGGACTTGCACCAGAGAGAGGAGATTTGGGCCCACATGTCCCACCATCACACCCACACTCCTTTTATCATAGACCTTTAAGAAGGACCCTGACATTAAGCATTAGCCTTTACATGTCCCATCGCTGGCATTTTGCCGGTGTCCAAGCCCAGCCACTTACTGGAGACTGGCACTTTGCACTTGTGGGAGGGTGACATTTCATGCGTGGCATTTACACATTAGAAAGCTGGCATTTCACACCTAGAGGATGCTGGTATTTATGAGCTAGAGCACTGGCATTTCATGCATAGTTACCATCCAGCAATTTAGACAAGGTCGTTCAGCCAGAAAGATCTGATGGACTCTTTTTTTAGAGGAAATAGGGGGCAAACAAACAAAACCAAGCACCAAAATCATTTATTTGATTTTTATTGTGCTGCAAATTAATGTATTTATTGCTATGTGATAAGCCAAACCCCATCACCCCTTCTTGCTATTAGCTAATTTTTAAGCTACTTATTCTTTGATTTGAATCTCTAATGTCCCCTCCCTTCTTTTAATAATAATACTGTATAGTTCAGTTGCCTCTTCCATCCCTGAAGCAATCAAAACAGTTTGCATTACTGCTGAAAGGCCGTCACATCTGCGGTGGAAGTTGTCTGTTGACCACAGGCAATTGGGACCGCAGCATTGATGGTGACATCAGCAGCTCAGCACTTGTATCGCCCTGCTGGGGCACCTGCATAGGTGCTAGAACTGGGGTGTTAGGGGTGCTGCTGCACCCCCTGACTTGAAGTGGTTTCCATCACATACAGGGTTTACAATTTGGTTCAATGGCTCTCAGCACCCCCACTATACAAATTGTTCCAGCACCCCTGGGCACTGGCTCTCTGGCACAGAATTAGATGCTCCACCTACTCAACCATCACCAAGATCTCCTGCCATAGGTGGATATTCTCTGGAGATCTCCCATTCATAAAATGACTGGCCTTGTTTGGGAGATCTTACAGGACCATGCTGTGGGTTGAATCCATCCAGAGATTAGTTTGCTGCTTTGACAGGGAAGGGAACTTGGTGGATCCCTGTCACCCCACCATGTGCCCCAGTGGTTTTCCTAGCAGGGGAGCCATTCAGAGTCCAGAAGGTTCTGCCCCTAAAAAAATATCAGCTCTGGAGTCACAGCTGGTAAAAAGCTGTTACAGCTGGTACTTCTACACCCAGCTCGTTTTGTCAGGTGGATCTCCCGTAAGCACCACTGAGATCTTGCTGCATGGATCGCTCCTCCTCTTTCATTCAGCTTCTGTAAACTCCACACAGTAGCGGCACTAGAGCATGATGATGAGGCAAAGGGACCCACCCACAGCATTTGATTTTAAGGCTATGGCTACACTACAGACTATGATGGCATAACTTATGTCGCTCAGGAGTGTGAGTAAACCACCTTCTGAGCTACATAGGTTACCCTGACATAAGTGCTCATGTGCACCACGCTACGTTGGCGGGAGAGCTTCTCCCGCTGGCATAGCTTCTGCCATTCACGGCAGTGGTGTTATTATGCTGACAGGAGAGCTCTCCCGTCAGCATAGAGCATAGAGCTCTCCCGTCAGCTGTGCTGCTGCAGCACTCTACATGAAGACATGCCCTTAAAGACACTGTATCCCTTTCCCTGCTCCTGTCCAGAATGCTTACATTGTGCTTGCTGTATAAACCCAATAGGAGAACTCTTTGGCACCCAACCCCCCGTTCCCCATCTGTAGGCTTGGCAGAATTCGATTTTTATTTTTTTCATAATTTCAGTGGATAATATCGGTGTTTCCTTTTAGGCACTTTTTTTTATTTTTATCCATTTAAATTTTCACAGTTGTGCAAAATTAAGGGATTTAAGCATTTTTATGTTATTTTTATTGACTTAAATTTTCACAGTTATGGGAAACGGGGGAGCAAACAAGGGGGGGTCAGACGGTAATCATTTAATTATGGTAGATGTTGAGATTAAGGAATTAAAGCTTTATAACTGTTAAAACACAATTTGTCAACATCGGGTGTCAAAATGCACATAGTAAATATCCTTAAATCAAGCTCTAATCAGTTTTCAAGCAGCATTTGTCTTACTTTGCCTGTCTGTAACTTTTGATTATTATGGATGGAAATATTTTTTCACCTGTTTCTGCGCGTGCAGTGAAATTGATGTTTACCAACATTTACCAATCAAAATCAAACCCTTCCAAGCCTACCCATCTGTGATCAGGAAATTAGGAAAAAGAAGGTGCGTGAGGTACTATCTTTTATTGGACTGACGTCTGTTGGTGAAATTAGAGAATTAACAGGCCCTGGATCCTCTTATGGCTGGTAACATTCTGCGTGATTTTCTTTTCCTCAGAGAACTCTCAGCCAAACAATTTGTACTGTGGCTTTTGGCCAAAATGTTGGTGGAACGGCAGCACTGGTAGTGGTTGTTAATAATATAACAATCTGCTTCTTATGCCGTCCGTTGCGGTGCAGGGCATGGGTTGCAGGGAGAAGCAGAAATGCTTTGGCACAATAGAGAACGCAGCTTGAGGTCACTGTCTATACTCAGATTGTAAGCTTCTAGGGGCAGATGCTGTCTTTTTGTCCTGTGTTTGTACAGCACCTAGCACAATGGGGTCCTAGTGCGTGATTTGGAGGGCCTCGGTGCTACTACAATAGAAATAATAATAATGATGTTCCTCTGAGCCTTATAGCCTGGCTTTGCCTGTGTCTGGAACTGATCTGATGCCAAAGCTAAGGTGTGGATAAACTGGCTGAAATCTGAACCTCGGCCCAAAACATGAACAGAATTGTTTTGGGGCTTCAGAAAAGATTACCATCTCTTTTGTGCATATCTCTGCTTTCCTGGCCCAGGTATAACATGAAATAGAAATGCTAAAATATCACAAGCAAGGTGGTTCCCATGTTATTCCTGGCAGAGGTGGAAGCAGCTAACACCAGAAGTCTTTGGATAGAGAGAAATGCTCCAGTTTACAGACCCAAGTGTTCTAGGATAAGCATTTGAACTTCTGGCTGTATTAGGTGATGAGAGAGCCTCAGGCAATGGTTAAAATACAGACAGAAACATAAGGAGATGTGAGTTCTAGTCACCGCTCTGCCATCAAGTTGCTGTGTGATTTTGAGACAGGAACCTCTGTGCCTCGGTTTCCCTCTTTGTAAAGTGGGGATACCACATAACCCAGATCACACAAGGGAGGTGAAGCTTAATGTTTGTAAAATGCTTTGAGCTTCTCAGCAGGTGATTATGGAGCATGATAATCTCTGAACCCGTTGGGTCAGTGCTTCTGGAATAATGGCGGCAGCGGTAAGTAGATTAACACTACTTAGCTGTTCTGTAGCACTTTTCATGAGTGCTCTCAAAGTGCTGTACAAAGGAGGCCAGTATCATTATCCCCATTGTACAGATGAGACATGAGGCAGAGACGTGACTTGCCAAGGTCACCCAGCAGGCCAGTGGCAGTGCTAGGAAGAGCTGTCTTGAGTCCCAGTCTAGCGCGCTATTCACTAGGTCATACTGCCTATCCCTAAAGGCACATTACTTCTGAGGGAGTGAGGAGCAGGAAGGGAAAAGCAAAGATGAGCCCTCGAGGCAAAGTGAAAGAGGCTCCTTTGGGAGCAGGGGAAGGTGGGGGCAATAATAGACACTGCCAGGGCATGGCAAGCGTAAATAAAACCCGCCAGAAGCCGTTCAGTTGTGCCTGAACCTTGCGAGTCACAATGAAGGGCGCACTGGCTGTGGAGATCTATCTGCTGCCAGTCTGCACGCCGTGGCACATTCATTAAGTATCTTTAAGATGGATACACCCCCCAATTCACCTCGTGCGAGAGCCTCGGAATTTATTTCCTGCTGAACTGCACCATCAATCACAGCCTGACAACCCCGCCACAGCTGCATGCAGCCAGAGGCTCTCTCGGCAGGCACGTAGCCAGAGAGACGCAGGACCGGCTGGGGAGTTTAATTACTTCCTCATCAAATGGAATAGACAGTGAGCCTGGCTCAGAGGGCCCCTGTCTCCAGGGTGCTCGCAGCTCTCCGCCAGGAGGGAGCACCATTCAGACCTCCGTGGTTCCCTCTGTCCCACGCTGAGTGGGGCTGGCTTCGTGCCTTTGAAGTGCAGAGTGGTCTCTGTTGAGTGGGGACTAGCTCAGCTCTTCTAGGCCCCAGACGCCCTTGTTGGGAAGAGGTTGTCTCCATTCCTCTGACTTCAGGTGCTCCGGCTATTGCATGTTTGGGAGAGAAGGCACCCTTCCTACCTCGAATGCCCAGAGCACCCACTGCTCCATACTGACAACGGGGTGGTCTCCATGTCCCCTAGAACCTCCTCTGCCCCACACTGGGTAAGGGGCTGTCCCCTTGCCTGGAGCTAGTAGTTATCTGGTAGCATATCCTTTTGGAGCGAAGGTACCTCAGTGAATACATGTCTGCATTACAACAGTAATCCAGTTTGTCTCTGATCTATCGCTAATCAATCCCAGCTGCTGTGGAGCTGGCTAATTGTGCAGGAATAAGGATTCACCTTGAGCAATTCAGGGAAGGGAGAGCAAGGGGGCGAAGATGGGATGGGGGGGTGTTTACTGTTCATTGATTGAAAGCCAAGGTCCAGTTTCCTGAGTATTACCCCAGAATAGCTATTCAATGTTTTCCCATTCTACTAAATGTTAACCTGCTTGAGCCATGTTGGAGGGGAAACCAGGAAGAGACTGTTTTCTGCCAGTGATTGACTCAGGTAGCAGGGCTAGAAGGTAAGTGAGTCAGTGTCCATCGAGATCTATGAATTGGGGAGGCACAGTCCCCTCTCATGAATTCTGCCCAGAAATGTCTGCCCTGTCTGATTTTAGGTTCCTGTTGATATATCAGATTGACCAGATATGACCAGAGCTAATCGAATGACCCAGCGTGGGTTTGTACAACCCATGCTGCCACGGCTTTACTGCTGTTGTTATTGGAGCTAGCTAGATCAAAGCTAGCTTGGGTATGTCTATACTTGCTAGTGTCACACCTCCGACTACAGCCTAGACGTACCCAAAGCCTGAGTTGTTTTGTTTTTCTTCCATAAGACCTGCCATATAGGTCAGACCAATGGTCCATCTGGCCCAATAGACCATCTTCTGACGGTGGTGGGTGTCAGATGCTTCTGAGGGTATGAACAAAACAGGGCAATTTTGAGTGATCCATCCCCTGTTGTCCAGTCCCAGCTTCTGGCAGTCAGATGTTTAAGGACACCCAGAGCATGGTATTGTGTATCTGACCATCTTGGCTAATAGCCATTGATGGACCTATTCTTCTTGAAACCCATCTAATTAATCTTTGAACCCAGTTATAATTTTTGTCTTCACAACATCCCCTGGCAACGAGTTCCACGGGTTGACTGTGCGTTGTGTGAAGAAGTGCTTTCTTTTGTTTGTTTAAAACCTGCTGCCTATTAATTTCATTGGGGGCCCTCTAGTTCTTGTGTTATGTGAAGGGGTAAGTAACACTTCCTTATTCACTTTTTGCACACCAGTCACAATTTTATAGACCTATATCAGATACCCCCTTAGTTGTCTCTTTTCCGAGCTGAAAAGTCCCAGTCTTTTTAATCTCGCCTCATAAGCCTGTTCCATAACCCTAATAATTTTCATTGCCCTTTTCTGTACTTTTTCCAGTTCTAAGATATCCTTTTTTGAGATGCAGAGATGAGAACTGCATGCAGTACTCAAGGTGTGGGCGTACCATAGGTTTATATAGTGGCATTATGGTATTTTCTGTCTTATTATCGGTCCCTTTCCTAATGGTGCCTAACTTGTGTTAGCTTTTTTGATTGCCTCTGAACACTGAGCAGATGTTTTCAGAGAACTATCCACAATGACTGCAAGATCTCTTTTTTGAGTGGTAACAACTAATTTAGATCTCATCATTTTGTATGTACAGTTGGAATTATGCTTTCCAGTGTGCATTACTTTGTACTTATCAACATTAAATTTCATCTGCCATTTTGTTGCCCAGTCACCCAGTTTAGTGAGATCCCTTTGTAATTCTTTGCAGACAGCTTTGGATTTAACTATCTTGAGTAATTTTGTATCATCTACAGATTTTGCCACCTCACTGTTCACCCCCCTTTCTAGATCATTTATGAACATGTTGTGAATAGAACAGGAACCAGTACAGATCCTTGCCCCCCTCCCCCCATTTACCTCTCTCCACTGTGAAAACTAACCATTTATTCCTACCCTTTGTTTCTTATCTTTTAACCAGTTACTGATTAATTAGAGGGCCTTCCTTCTTATCCCATGACTACTTGGTTTGGTTAAGAGCCTTTGGTGGGGGACCTTGTCAAAGGCTTTCTGAAAGTCCGAATATGCTGAATCGATTGGATCCCTCTTATCCACATGCTTGTTGACACCCTCATAGAATTCTAATAGATTGGAGAGGTCTGATTTCCCTTTACAAAAGCCATTTTGCCTCTTCCCCATCATATCATGTTCATCTAGGTGTCTGACAATTCTGTTCTTTACTATAGTTTCAACCAATTTGCCTGGTACTTAAGTTAGGCTTATCAGTAATTGCCAGGATTGCCTCTGGAGCCTTTTTTAAAAAATTGGCATTACGTTAGCTACCCTCCAGTCATCTGACACAGAGGCTGATTTCAGAGATAGGTTACATATCAGTTAGTAGTTCTGCAATTTCATATTTGCGTTCCTTCAGAACTCTTGGGTGAATACCATCTGGTTTGGGTGACTTATTGTTGTTTTGTTAATCAATTTGTTCCAGAACCTCCTTTACTGATGCCTCAATCTGGGAGAGTGCCTCAGATTTGTCACCTAAAAAGAATATCTCATGTGGGGATCTCCCCCCACATCCTTTGCAGTGAAGACCGTTGCAAATAATTAATTTAGCTTGTCCTTAGCGGCCTTGTCTTCCTTGAGTGCTCCTTTAGCACCTTGATCATCCAGCGGCTCCACTGATTGGCAGGTTTTCTGCTTCTGATGTACTATATATATATATATATATATATATATATATATTGCTGTTAGGTTTTGTGTATTTATTTAGTTGTTCATCAAATTCTTTCTTGGCGTGCATAAGTATATTTTTATATGTGACTTGCCAGAGTTTATGCTTCTTTCTATTTTTCCCACTATGATTTGACTTTCAGTTTTTAGAGGATGCCTTTTTCCCAGTAACTTCCTCTTTTATTCTGCTGTTTAGCCATGGTAGCATTTTTTTTATTTGGGTTATACATTTAGTTTGAACCCCTATTATGGTGTTTTTAAATACTCTCCATGCAGTTCGCAGTCATTTCACTGTTGGGACTGTTCCTTTTAATTTCTGTTTAACTAGCCTCCTCATTTGTGTGTAGTTCCCCTTTTTGAAGTTAAATGCTACCATGGTGGGTTTCTTTGGCATTTTCCCTCTACAAGGATGTTACATTTAATTACATGATGGCAGCTATTAACGAGCTGCTCAGCCTCTTCCCCTATTAGCGTCAAGGTTGTTCTAACTATAGAAACAGATGCTTTGGTTGGGTTCCAGTTGGGGATCGTAGGAAGGGGAGAACTTAAGGGGAGAGTGAGTTACTCTCATGCCCCAGGAGAAAGGTAAGGTTCTTCTCCCAGGGCAGGATTAAGGTCAGTAGGTGAAACACTGAACTGGAAGCC
Source organism: Trachemys scripta elegans (assembly GCF_013100865.1). Taxonomy (NCBI): domain Eukaryota; kingdom Metazoa; phylum Chordata; order Testudines; family Emydidae; genus Trachemys; species Trachemys scripta. Next base: position 48,813,107 of record NC_048307.1, read on the forward strand.
TCCAATCGCAGACACAATTTCCCTCTCCTGCTCACTTGCTCGACAATTGGCCTGTCTCTGAGCTCCTGGTTGTGCGTCTCATATGTGTTATGCAGGAGGCCAAACTAAAGGAGCTGATGGTCTCATCTGCCCTTAAAACCTATTAATCTATTGATAGTGAAAAAAACAACTGACCTGAACGTGCACCTCAAACCTGAATCAAACTCAAAACAAACACTCCTGAGGTTCAGAAACGTTGAGGTAATTTCCCCACCCCCACACTTCATGTGTCTCTGGATCTAAATAGAAGAAGCAGCATGGAATTAATGAATTGTGGCATTTCCAACCCAAACAGAAGCAAAACCAGACATTCAAACCTGTTTGGAGAGATCTTCTGGCTATTTTTGCCAATAGGTCCAGGGTGATGGACCTTTTGGCAAGATGCAAACTCTTTCTGCTCTATTGGGTCCAATATTCAGTATTCTATGAGTTAGGTAGCATCGCCCAGTGAAAGAGATTTTCTCTATGTGTACAGAAGTGAAACCACCACCTCCAAAAAGTGGTCAAGGCAATCGACATGCTAATGAGGCTTTTTGAGGATCATCTACATGCCACTCTCATCGCCTGTAGGCTGTGGCCTCAGGATTCCTGTAAACACTGAAACAGGAAGAGAAGCAAGAATCTAGGCCTACCATAATATGTCTGGAACACCTGCATGGGAATATGGAAATGCATTTTGTTACTGTGGACCAATTCATAGGCACTGACTCCGTAGGTACTCCAGGATTGGAGCAGTCACGGGGAAAAAATAGTGGGTCCTCAGCACCCACCAACCACAGCTGTTTGGTGGCATCCCCAGTCAGTTGTTTGGTGGCACCCCCAATTAGCTGAGTAGGGCACAACCAAATAGCTGTATGGCAGCTCGGGGAGGGGTTTGGGGAAGGGCAGAGAGCACCTAGGGGGCAGGGACCTCGGGGAGGGGGTGGAGTGGGGGCAGGAAGAGGCAGAGCCAGGGCGGGGCCTTGGGGGAGTGGGCAGAGTGGGGATGGGAAGAGGCGGAGTGGGGGCAGGGCTTTGGGGGATGGATGGAGTGGGGCGGGGCCTCAGAGCAGAGCATGGGTGGAGCACCCTCAGGGAAAATTAAAACTAAGTGCCTATGCACCAATTAGTGAAAAAAATCTCTCCAGAGCTGTGTGTTGTGCTAGGGACAACTGCTCATGTACGCCTGAAAACAAAGGTGATTGTAATAAGAGGGATTTACCAAAACAGACACACAGCTTTTCATTGTGTTTGTAAAGGTACTAATAAATGGACGTATCTTTCACATTTGTGATTGGCTTTCCCTTTTCTGCCCTTTGCCAAAGGGACTATGCTTTTCTTTAATAACTGGAAATGGATGTAGAACTCGTAACACTGGGATTACTGCTGTGTAGAACACCTTGGGAGGAGGAGAGGAAAAGGGTGCTGAATTCTGAGCTCAGAAATGACAGTGCCAGGATTGAAGTATTGACTTGGGCACTGCATGTGGAGCTGGGCAGGGAATAGTTTTCCCATCCTGCAAATATTTTTGGGAGTTTGAAATTTTTTTCACATCTTGATTTGGGAGAAAAAGTCAAAATTCCAAAAATATTCATGAACCGAAAACCTGATTTTTTCATTTTTGATCAATCAAAACATTTCATTGAGAGAATTTGGAAATGTTTCATTTTGATTTTGATCTTTTTTTCTTTTTTGACTTTTTTTCGGTCTAATTTATCTTACATTTCTAAATACAGAGTTGTTTGGAACCAGAAAATTGGAACTTTTCATTTAAAAATGTCAAAATAAAAGGTTTTGACAATTTAGAAACAGGATTCCTTGGCAGTGTTTTGAGTTGAGAAACCCATTGAACCCGTTCTTGTTTTGCAAGCAGTTTCAGTTTTGACAAATCAACATTTTGTCAAAAAAATTGCAACCAGTTAAACATAAGAACAGCCATACTGGGTCAGAACAAAGGTCCATCTAGCCCAGTATCCTGTCTTCCGACAGTGGCCAATGCCAGGTGCTTCAGGGGGAATGAACAGAACAGGTAATCATCAAATGATCCATCCCCTGTTGCCCATTTCCAGCTTCTGGCAAACAGAGGCTAGGGACACCATCCCTGCCCATCCTGGCTAATAATCATTGATGGACCTATCCTCCATGAATTTAACTAGTTATTTTTTTGAACCCTGTTATAGTCTTGCCCTTCACAACATCCTCTGGTAAGAGTTCCACAGGTTGACTGTGCATTGTGTGAAGAAATACTTCCTTTTGTTTGTTTTAAACCCACTGCCTATTAATTTCATTGGGTGACCCCTAGTTCTTGTGTTACGAGAAGGAGTAAATAACACTTCCTCATTTATTTTCTCCACACCAGTCATGATTTTATAGACCTCTATCATGTCTCCCAGTTGTAATTGGGATCTCCTTCCATGGATATCAAACCTCTCCTACACATGAGTCATTCTCCCACACGTCGAGTTTCAGTCTCATATTGCCAGGGGATGCCAGTCCTTACACCCATGTGGCTTCTACACACAGTGGCATTTCAGCTTCTGATGAATTCTGCAGTCAGACAACTTGCAAATTATTTATATTTATGCAGAGACCTGGGTTTTTCTTCTGATGATTTTTTTCCTTCTCTTTTTTATCCCATATCAGCTTGGTACCTACAGATTATCCTGTAAGAGTAAAATAAGGACTTGTCAACCCTTTTTACGCATTTGTTAAGATGAAAATAACATTCCTAACCTTTTTCAAAGCTTTATTTTCTGCTTCCTCTGCTGCGTCTTGATATAATTTGACTGTCTAAAGGATCTTCAGCCCAAAAGAGAAAGGAAAGGGGGAAGAATAAGAATAATAAAGAACGTATTTCTGACAAGATGATAAGGGTTTTAAGCATTACAGCATAAATCCTGCCTTCAAAGGTGGAATACCATGCCTGAACCCAGGCTTTTGTTCAGCATTCCTTGCCGGCTGATAATCCTGTGTCCCTGTCTGTGTTGGAGTGTAGGGAACACCTGTCTCTTTAAGATGGGAAATTTCAGTGAGAAGAAAGGGAGTGTGCCACTTGTGATATTGAAATGAACGGCGAGGTGAGAGCAGAGAAGGAGAGGATTTTCAATGGTAATGAGGCTTCGCCTGGGTTGGGATAATTTTTTTTTTTCTCCCCTTCCTTCCTTTCAAGCATAAGATGATGTTTAAAGGGCTGTTTCTTTTTATCCTTCCCCTTCGTTTGTTTGTTCTTTTTGCCCCAGCTGTTGTGTTTGTGCTGCAAAGAGAAAACTGGGACCTGTAATTAAGATGAATTCTGGAGATGACAATGGCTTGCTACTATACAGGTGATAGTTACTAGGTTAATGGATGTTGCTGGTGCATGGACTGTGAAAGCACGTAGCCAAAGCAAGAAGGATCTCAAGAGCGTTTCTTTTCTTCCACATGTGTATGTGCACACTCTCCTCTCCTCTAAAAATTAGAGATGGGCCCAACCTGCCACATTTGGTTGTAAACCTTAGGTGAGATTCTGTACTGCCCCTCTAAGAGGCCAGATGCTTCTAAGACTCTGCTTGCTACAACCCTCCCACTAACACTTCCCTTCCCCAGCTCTGCCCTGGCATGCCTTCTCTGCCAGGATTTGCAAAGAGGTCCTCAGAAAGCAGCCTTATGGCTATCTTCCTCAGTTTCTACACTGGAAGACTTCTCCTGCAGATCCAGGGCTTTTAGGGATCCTTTATGCCCTTCTGGCCCTTTTATCCCATGTAAAGGGGCCAGAGCAGGGGTGAGATCTCACCCCTGAACCGTCACAAGATTTGAGGGAATCTGAATCCAGGCTGTTGGCTCATCTGCATTAGAGAGATGCGGCACTGGTCAAATTGATACCCGGATGTTTGGGGTGACTGAGGTCACATATTTAAGGCCGGAAAGGACTATTGTGATCATCTAGTCTTGCATACCATACCAGAGAACCTCACCTAGTGATCTCTGCATCAAGCACAGAATTTCGGCTTGAGCTAGAGCATCTCTCTCAGAAAAACACCCAGTCTTGATGTACAGACTGTCGCATCCTTACGTGAGTTGTTCCCATGATTAATTACCCTCCCTGTTAAAGATTGGTACCTTATTTCGAATTGGAATTTGTTTAGCTTCTGCTTCCAACTGCTGGATCTCAGTACGCCTTTGCCAGGTTGAAGAGCCCTCTGCGATTTGAAATCTTTTCCTTATGTAGGTATTTGTAGCCCCTGATGAATAAGACTGGTTGAATTTTTTCATAGAAATGGTTTTTTGACAGAAAAAAGGGTTTTTAACTAAACAAAGCTTTTCACACGAATGTCTGCTTTCCGTGGAACCTTTTGACTTTCCATCAAAAAACCAAGCCACCCCAAAACCAAAAAGTTTTGGCTGAAAACCAAACATTTTGATTTGGAAATGGTGCCATGGTGCCTTATGGGAATTGTAGTTCATGTTCTTCATTCCCTCATTCTTTTCCATGGACCATGTTCCCCAGCTGGACTATACCTCTCATAATACACTGCAGCCATGAGACTCCCTTGATGCACTGTGGGAGCTCAGAAAGAGCAGAGACTGTGATTGATGTAACAAGAGAGACATAATCCAGCCAGGGAGTCCCAATTTACAATTACTTTTTCAGATCCATCAGGTAACTACTTTTTAATTCATTTAATATGGGCTGCATTGATTTTGTTTGTCCTGAGTTTTGGGGGTTCATGCCTATTGCTACTAAAACTGTTAATAAACCAGGATCAAGACACTGAGCTTTTTGTCATTCTGAGGTTCCTACTTTTGCATTTGGATCTTATGAATATTATGAATAAGAACCTGTGATGAGCAAGGTGAAAACCAACCTGTGTTTTCCCCCAAACAGAGATCTGCATCCTAATCTAGGTTCAAAATTTGGTTACCTTTATATTCCCCCATAATTTTCCACCTATGCTGCTGCCTCTACACTTCTTGTCTCTGACCAGGCCTACAAGGAGAATGGTTGAAATATTATGAAAGAGGCAATATGGAAACTATTATGGAAAGTCCAGAAGTATGGGCAAATTTCCTGGAGAAGCGTCTATATTCTAGGGTGCTTATCAGACCCAAAGTGAACCAAAAAGCCTTCCAAAGATTCCCCGCCATTGATAAGAAGTGGCTCCAATTTCAGACCGAATTAGGCTGTTCTGGTAAGAGTTCTAGCCCATTAGAATATTAACTATTTATGGTCCTCACCCTTCATTAATTAAAAGGCCTTTATCAAAATTCTGTGGGCCTGATCCCTATTTGGTAGAAATCAAGGAATCTCTGTTGACTTTAATAAAGCTGCATGGATTTACATCTAGAAAGGATCTGGTTATTCATCGAAAGTGCCACATCTTCTAGTTTGCTTGGCCTTCGCTCTGGCACAGAAGAGAAATGCTCTCTGTCTCTGGTTAATTGCAGGAACTGCTGACTCAGCATGCTGCCGCTGTTTTGCAGGGTTCATTTGGGTCAAATATGCTATCCGCTTGGGAGGGGTAAGCAAAGACGGTACACATTCAGCTACTCCAATATTTATTCTGGCTCTCCCTTTTTAACCAAACCTCTTGAGTCGCCCTGTTTTTTTTCCATCAAACACTGTTTGGCTTGGTTTCTTTATATATTTTATTTTCTCCCTCTTCATTGTACAAGATGTGACAGTAAATCTATCATGTATGCAGAGGATCGTGCGGGGTGTTCTAACAGTCATTTGCATCCAGATGTGTTAATGGCTTTGGGGTATCTCCTGATAATGTTGTTTTTGTGCTGCATATATTACACCATAAAAAGTTAATGTGCAGAATCTGACTTTAAATTCACGAGAGTGAAAGATTCTTCAGAGCTGGGTCCTCAGCTCCCAGCATTGTGTGTCAGGGACTAAAGCACAGGCAGTGTGTTTGGGAACGTGGCACAGTACAAAGTATCATCAGCCTTTGTTCTGAATGCCCTCGCTTTGGGGAATTTAAGGCAGAGCAATAATGTGGTTTAAATATGCTCTAGCTAGAGCTGCTTGCGTCTGCCTCAGTGAGGCCCTGGACTAAGGTCAGGCTGCCGGTGCAAATGGCAGCATTCTGTGGGAGACTGGAATAATGGTGGTGGCTGCAGGAAGGATTGAGGTGTGCTTGCTGAGATGGGGGAAGAGCCCTTACAGTGGGAGGCAGCTTAAACTATTATTTCTGGCTGGAACGAGAGCCTGGGTGCTGGGAAAGCCTGGATCCAGGTCCAGGTTCAGACAGGAACTCACTTTGGACAAGTCATTTCAGCTACGTTTGCGAAACAGTTCCCGCCTTTCTGGTACCTTCATTTTTGGCTGCCAAACCTGAATCCCTTAGAGCCTGACTTCTCAGAGGGGCTGGGCCCCCTCCAACTGCCACTGGCTGCTGGAGGAGTTGGGGGTGCTAAGCACTGCTGAAAATCCAGGCCCAAGTGTCCCAGACGGAGCACCAAGGCACCCAGAATTGGAGGACCCTTCTGCAGACATGGGTCTCAGTCTCTCTGTGTTTCTCTCTCTGCACACGGGTAGTGTGAGGCTTAACCAGTGACGCGCTCTGTGCTCTTGAGATGCAAGGCGCAGTATGAGGGTAATGCATTATGGTTTCAATGGAATATTGGAGTACTGAGGTGCCTGGGCAGGGCGATGCTGTGCCCCAGCCTGGAACAGCAGAAGAGGCTGCAGGTTAGGCATAAGGTGCTTTGTCAGAGCATTGTTGGTGAAACCTGCAGTGTTTCCTGTGCTACTTCTGTCTGTAACCAGTGGTCTTTCTCTCCTTGAAACAATGGGCTCCCTCATTCACAGCCCTTGTCACGGATTCCTCTGCTGCTGGCATGGACATTAGAGCTGGAGTGTGGAGAGAAGAGAACAGTACTCCCATGCACAGACAGGCCCAGAAAGGGGAGGGTGGGAAGCACATAATCACACCCAGAATAGGAATAAGTGTGAGCATGTATGTGGGGACAGGGAAGAGAATCTCACTCCTCGTGCCATCTGCTGCAGGGTTGATTTTTTTTCTGCTTATTCTCTCTTTCTCTTGTGCTTTGAGGTGTTATAGCTCCTCAGCCTAGGCAAGTGAGAATGGTTGGGGGAATGAGCAGGAAACCAGCTCTCCAGCGTGCTTGTAATAGAGTGATGGGTATAAACCCTAGCTCTGGATCTCCAACCCCTGAACTGTGGGGAACTTTGGGTCTGCATCCAAACCTTATGACTGGAGCCCTTCTCTGGCTGGAACATAGCTGGGTCAGGATTCGTTGTCTTTGCTGAGAGGAGAGCTGAAGGAATAATAGATTTTGCAGCTTGCTGGCAATTCCAAAAAATCAGGAAAAAATGTTATTTCAGGTCTAACCAAAAATGAATTGTTTTCAAAGTGTTCAGCACACTTGTAAGCATTGCTGCTTGGGTTTTTAAAAAAAATACTAAAGGAAATGTAGAAATGAAAAGTGATTTCAAACAAAAAAAGGTCACAATATTTCATTTTAAAATGTCAAAATGAGATGTTTAGATCATTTTTTGGAATTTTTTTAGGGTTTTTCCCCCACGAAAACAATTCAGTGAAACTGACTCAAACTTGCAAAAAGTTTTGGTATTACTAAATCTGCATTTTTGGCTGGAAAAAAAGGTTCAGCTGAAAAATTTCACCCAGCTCCATGAGAGCTTTATGAGAGGCATTTACCTGCCAGGGAGGCCTGTGCCGTTAGTCACATGGGGAAAATGTTCCAGAAAGGAGAGACTTAAATCCACATTGCATGTGCTGCTAATGGCGAGTCTACACTTCAAAATTAGATTGACTTAGCTATGTTGCTCAGGGCTGTGGAAAATTTCGCTCCCTGACTATTAGTAAGGTCAACCCTAACCCCTAGTGTAGACATGGTTATGTCAACGGAAGAATTCTGTTACCTCACAGAGAGGTGGATCAGCTGCGTTGATCAAAAAGCCCCTTCCATCAAGGCAGGGAGTGTCTACACTACAGTTCTACAGTAGCATAGGTGCAGTGCCCTAGCTGGGTTGCTGTAGGGCTTGCAGTGTAGACACAGCCTCAGACAGCTGCAGTGGTTGGCATTGTGAGTGGCACGCCTGGAGCAGACACGTTGGGGGCACTTGGGAACCCAGGGAGAAGGGGAAGTTAGATTTCACTGGCGGTGCCAGATGGCCCTGCAGAGATTTCTCCTGAGGCCCACCTGCCTGAGCCGCCTGTGCCTTGACATGCCTGTGGGGTGAATAAATACCATTCTCTCTTCCTTCTCAGTGAGTGGATGTGCTTGGCTGGTTAATACGTTAAAGGATTTACTGTTCCTTGTGGGCACTCCCCATGGTGGAGGCAGAGCTGAGCTGAACCACCCGTGGAGAACACTGGAAGGCTTTGAACCCCAGGGAGACAAAATACCTCATAAAAGGCAACCGGGGGTACCAGGATTGCTGCACCACCCCTCAGGAGCGTGCGGGGAGGGCAGGGCTTGGACCTTGCCTCCTCTCCTCCGGCTCTGGAGGTGTTTGTGCCCTAGGGTTGCTATGAGAGAGCAGCACCTGCACTTGGCACCCCCCCGGGACTGCTGTTGTGACTAGGCCTTGGGCTGAGGAAAGGGCCTCCCTTTCTCCCCCACATCCCCTCCTAAATGTGCCAGCCGCAGCTAACCCTGATGGTGGCCAGTGTGATGTCAAGAGGGATCTGGCCCAAGCCCACCAACTCCTTTCATGTAAGCCACCCATGAGCTGTCAGATGGCAGTGACTGCTAGTCGCCACCCAAATGGGCCAAATTTGAGCCGGGACCTAGAATGGACCCCACTGTACCATATGTGCCATTGCCAATCTCCTGAGCTGTCTAGTTGCCTGGAGTTTTGGATCTGGTTGGTTTTAGAGACAGGCTATGTCTACACTACAAGTGTATGGTTTCAGGTGAGTTTCTACTCGGCGTGGCTCAGCTGTACCTCCACAGCTGCTACCAGTGACTACACTGCTATTTAATACCCAGGAGAGAGATTGCACAAGTACATGTACACAAGCAGGGGGCTTGGACCCATAGTTCGCAGTGTAGCCATAGCCTAAAGAGAGCAATGAAGGAAATGCAGATTTCTTCAGAAGCCAAATTCGGCTAAGGTATTAGAACGGATTGCACCACTGACTTCATCGGAGTTACACCAGCTTGCCACCAGGGCTGGATTTGGCCCCTAGAGTCTGGTATCAGGGCAGTGCCTTTCCCTGGCTCATTCGTTGAGTGTGGCTGATGTGGAAGTGGGTGGCTTGCTGATGATCACAAAGCCCGTTCGTAGAACTCACAAAACTCCCTTTGACCTCTGTGAAAGGGTGCAGAGTACTCATGTTTGGCGGGTCCGTAAAGTGCAGCCAATTAAACAGGACAGGAAAACATAAGGCTCATCAATGCTCCCGCAGTGCTCTTCCCCTCTCCTCATGCCCAGCAACCCTCTGTGCTCCCACACATGCAACATGTTCGTAACAGGAAAAGCGAACACCCACCAGAACCCTTATGTGATGGCAGGGATCTGCTCCAGTAGCCATTGAAACATCAAAGAGCAACTGTTCCATTTCCAGAGGTCAGTCTGTAAAGTCCACCTCTCTCTGCAAGGGCAGTTCAAGTTCAGGCAGAACAGGGGACTGAGGTCTGGGAGATGATTATGGGGGGGTGGGGGTTGCAAGGTTTTCTTTTCTATGTTCAAAGAAAATATAAAAGACTCTTCTTCCTTCCCTTCCTTTGTTCCTCCATCTCCAGGCAAAGCTTGTCTGTTTCATCCCCCCACCCCCCAGCTTTAATTCATTAGAATTTTCTAAATCTAACATTAGGAGAACAAAGACATATTCCTGAACTGGTACTGCACCTTTATCCAGCTCTGCCTGCTAGTTAACTCTTTAGATGCTAGAGCTGTGCTTTCCAAGCATGGTCATTTAGGGATACCAAACTCAGTCAGTGCCTATCGGAATATAGAGGTGTGTGAGTCATAAATACAGCTTTCTCAGAATGTTCATAGTCTTCATTAACCCGAGAGGCGAGTGGGTAAGTGACAGGAGCAGGCTAAGTCCAGGGCCCAGAAAATTAAAGTTCATTGGAGATGAATTGAAGGTCAGATCTAGATGCTTGCAATACTTTGGGGGCACTTGATGCCTCCTAGCCACTATCCCAAGTTCTAACATAGCAAACGAATCACAGTCTTAACTACAGCTGAGCTGGATGGATCCTGGATGGTTTGGAATAGTGGGGTGTTGCAGGTCAGGACCGAGGCCCCAGAAGTGGAGCGGTAGTGTGTGGGTCAGAGCAGAGGTGCATTGACAGAGCTGACTGGAGAGGGGCGTCGAATAGCAGGGAGCATTAGAGGGCAGAGATGGACAGAGTAAGTTTGGCCTTAGAAAGTTAAAGTAGCTGGCTCTTGCTGCCACAGAATCTACAGCACCAAAGAAGGTGTCCGTGTGCAGACTACTGGACAGAAATCAAACTGGGAGGGAAAGAGTGAGGGGAAAGTTCAGGGCTAATTGGGCACCAGTTGAAATGCTAAAGATGTGGGAAGCCCTGGTGAAGCAGAGCAAGGAGCAGCATATGGATCTGATCACCAAGTGGTGCGTGAGAGCATCTGAAATCTTCTCGCCCGCCCACATACACACGTGCTGCGGAAGCCCCAGCAAATGCCTCCACACGTGCCAGCTTGAGCCACGCGTGCCAAAGGACCCAACGCAGGGCTGGAAGAAATGGAAGCTACTCCTTGGTGTGTGGGTGGCAGTGAGAGGCAGCTGTTGTGAAGTATGTGCTGAGGAAGTGGAAGGACTGCAGTCGGGAAAGCAGCCAGCAGGGGGATGTAATAAGCAAAGCAGGAGGGCTGGTTTATCCAACACCATCTTACAGCAACTAGTTGCTGTTGTAACCCCATCAGTGCACTATAAGTTACTCTGTGCTGGCTCCCTGAGATGCAGCTTGCATCCTGTTTGAATCTGGCCCTGAACTCAGTTCCTTTCCCATCGACTGGGGGAATTGCCTTGTGATGCCAATACCAACTTCTCCTTCTTGACTGGCAGGCTCAGCCTGCCCGGATGGGTTCTGTTCAGTTGGGCACCAGAACACACAGCTTTCTGAGGGTACCACCTGCCAGGACTCTGCAGACTAGCGGTGTTGAGGCATGAGGTTCTCCACCTGACTGGGGGCAGGCTGCCATTGTTACTGCACTGCCTGACTTCCATGGCAGGGGGAATTTTTCTGCCGACAGTTACAGTCCATCACCTTGGAGGCCTGTTGACCCCTTTCCCCTCATGACTACTTTTCATCTCCTGCCTAAACACAGTGGGCTTGGCTGAGTCCTCCCCATCCCAACATGGTGGTGGAATATTGTAGACGAGTCCTGCTGAAGGTACACAGGCCCCAACCAGGCCCACTGAGAACATCAGCAATGCAGAGTGCAGAGCATGGCATCTTGGCTGTATCTCCTTCCTTGGCTATCTGGTGCAACTGAATGCAGCTACACCATAAGGGAGCAGCCTGGAGTAATGTGTTGGTTTGCTGTGGGTGGCTATGTCTCCCACTAGTGGCTAGTCCCTGTAAACTGGTAATTCACCGATAAACCCAGTAAGAAGAGGAGCTGAAAGTTGTGAGTTTGATCCCCACTGCTGACTGTAGTGTGTGCCTATGCATGCAGCTATGGTGCATTATGCTGGGACCTCTAAAATGCTGATTGTAGTGGAAGTGACAGGCTCTGAGCACATGTTCTATAGGGGAGGCTGGGGTTAGCTTGTAGCTATCTTACTGTTACAGTGAATGCTGCAGGTATTGAATACGAGGGTATGTTCCATTGGAGACATTTTAAATAAAAACTATAATCAAAACAGGGTTTTTTGCTATGGTGGGGCATGTATTTTTGTGTCTGAGCTCATAAAATGTCTGGATTGTTTTTCTTAAAAGACCATTTAATGTGAAATCCCACCCTTCACTCATTTCACCTTGCAAAACCACCTTGTGTTTTGCTCATTTCAAATGATATTGATGCGGAGGAGATAGAAGATGATCTCCTGGCTTTTCCTGGGGGATTGTGCTGTTTCTGGGAGGCTCAAGTTCCCATCTGGAAGCTGGCGGTGACGTGGGAGCTCTCAAAGAGGATGGCTAGTTATGAATTAGAGATGGGAGCCTGATGGGGTGTATGTGTCCTGTCCCTCTGTGAATTAGGAAAGGTTTATACCCCTTAGCTGGGCAGAAGGCGGAAGCTAGCCCCTAAATACTGCCTCAGCTACCAGACCTGGAGAGAGGAGCTCTGGCTTGTTATTTGGCTGCTGGAAGCAGAGCTTACAGCTGCGCCTCCTAAGTGAGGAAAGGCCATGAAAAGGAAGCAGAGGCTTCTGGGAGGAAAAGCATTGCTGAGAAGGAACAGGAGCTGTTCTCTGGTCTCCTCCAAACTCAGGAGCCTCCTGAACCAGGGCAAAAAAGGAACTAGTGACTGTTTGCCTACCTTGTTCCAACAAAGGCTCTGCCGTGCCCAAAATCTGTATCCCTGGTAAGCCTCGGGGCGGGGAGGATGGCCCTGTTACAGGGTCCAAACCCTGCAGTCCCAGCCCTGGATGCTCCTTTACGTGCGTGGTTGTAACCCACGTGCAAACATTCTTGTTGGGGTGTGCAGATTTGGCTCATTAGAGGGGTTTAAGGTGGGAACTCTGATTCAAACCTGAATCCAGATTCATTATTTCCATATGGGGCTCTCTCTAGCCAGGATGAAATGGGTTTTCATGTGTAGTCTATTGCCTGAGCCAAAGGGGAAGTTTTCTAGTATTGTCATTAGCTCTCCAACTTGGAGATGAAATCTCTTCTCCTATTGCCTTGAGAGCACTCTCTGCAGCAATACCCTGACAGCTGAAATCCTTCCCCATTTCCAGTATATCAGCACATCAGCTGTCCACTCGAAACCACTGACAGTGAGCAAGGCCAAAACATACTGCAACTGTCCTTTTGTCACAGGAGCTGCCGGCTATACTGTGTGGTTCTTGATCCCATCCCCCTGTTGCATAGCTGGATCTCGGTTGGGTCTGGGAGAAGATGCTGCAGGCCAGGCTGTGGGGTTTCTTATTGCATCCCCATGGCACAGAGCTGGGTCTGGGAGCAGGCACTGCTGGACTTCGCTTCAAGGGGCCAATGTTCTCTCTTTTATGTTTGATGCTCAATTCTTGTCTGCGTGGTGTTCCCGGGCCTGGTGATTTTATTGGTTAATAATCTCAGCCCTCTATCATTCTCCTTGTTATGCAGATGATACACCGATTTACTGTCCTCCCTGTCAAGCCTGCTCTGTAGAGAGAGCCAGCAGTAAACATCTTCTCATAAACTAGCATTGTATGTTCTGTGGTCAGAGTATTAACCCCTGGTATTCAGCTCAGATTATTTGGGCACTGCAAAATAATGGAATAAGGAAGTGTGGATGAAATTCATTCGCTGTGTCTAGTCTGGTCTTTTGTGAGCTAAGAACTCCTTGGCTGTGTCACCTGAGCATTTCCCTAAGATTTAGAAGTCCCTGGGGAGTGGGAGGAGGTTTCCCAGCCCTGGGCTCAGATGCTGCTTTTCGGTAGCAATATGACAACCCTGCAGAAGCCTTGCAGGAGCCAGTTGTGCTGGGGTTTTGGTAAAGATCCAGCTCCGCAGTGGGAACTCAGAGGACACCAAAATGAGCTTTCCCCGGTGCATGGCCAGTTCTTGGAGTGGCTGTGGAATCCCTCTAAATGAAGATTCAGGATTGCTGCTGCTGGACCATTACAGAAGAAACAATGCAGCCTGGAGCATCAGTCCCCTGGGGTCAGATGGAAATAACTCTGCAAAAGCCAGAACAGGGTTAACGTTGCATCTCCTCCTAAAAAAATGTCATTCTGTTGCAGCAGTTTCCTCATCCCGAAAGCTGTATGAATTTCCCCTTCAGGAACTCATGGTTTCTGCTGTGCTGAGAAGATGGACAATTGGAACTTGGCTCTTGTTAAACCCTGTGCTCCTCTCAGCCGGATCCAGCCTGTTCTCTACACGGCCCTCTCCGCTGGGGGCACTGCCTTGGAGCATGTGTATTAGCTCTGCCTGGTTTGGGGGCCTACCTCATCTTTGGGAATCTCCTCCACTGGAGCCTCTCTTGGCACTTGATCAGGGCCTCAGCCTGTGAGTAGGTAAGAGTGGCCGTCTGTCCTCTTCGCTTGTTCTGCTGGTTTGTCGTCACAAAGTCACCCGCAGAGTCATAAGGCTAGAATGGACCGTTATGATCATCTACTCTGATCTGTATAGCACCGGGTGATTCTTGCAGTGATGGGAATTATTCTTCCCTGCTACATAAGTGAATCCTACTGAACTTGTGCCTGAACAAGACCATGTCATGGTGCAGGTGACTTTGTGGAAAGGATTAAGGTTCCAAAATGGCCATTGAGTATATTCTGGCTTCTTAAAATCTTCCTGTCTGCCTTTCTCTCTGACCTTTGTGTATGTGGAACCAAGATGCTCATGAATGAGACAGCAAGCAAGAGAAGGAGATGATGTGACCTGTGATCTGCAGGACAGAAATTGCTAGGTTGCAGGGGCTTCCTAAAGAGGCTTCTGTGCTCCTATTGCCTCAAATGAAGCCTGGATGGATGAAACACTCTTCACAGCTCACAATCCCTTAATCTCCAATATACTTAATTGTTGTAGTCAAATTACAAGCGTCATACAGTGTCATTCATTGGAGAACATGTTCAGAATTTCACCCTGAAAAACTATTTATTCATTTCCCTTTATCTCTCCTACACCCTGGCTACAGAACACATGGCATCCATGTAAAGGACATGTTAAAATGGAAAGAAATAGCATGTGAAATATAGCATGTGTTTAATTTATAATAGGGCTGTCGATTAATCGCAGTTAACTCACATAATTAACTCAAAAAATTAATCACGGTTAAAAAAATTAATTGTGATTAATCACAGTTTTAATTGCACTGTTAAACAATAGAATCCCAATTGAAATTTATTCAATATTTTTGGATGTTTTTCTACATTTTCAAATATGTTGACTTCAATTACAACACAGAATACAAAGTATACAGTGCTCACTTTATATTATTATGTTTATTACAAATATTTGCACTGTAAAAATGATAAACAAAAGAAATAGTATTTTTCAATTCACCTCATACAAGTACTGTAGTGCAATCTCTTTATCGTGAAAGTGCAATTTACAAATGTAGAGTTTTTTTGTGACATAATTGCACTCAAAAACAAAACAATGTAAAACTTTAGAGCAGTGTTTCCCAAACTTGGGACGCCGCTTGTGTAGGGAAAGCCCCTGGCCAATCGTGGCTCCCACTGGCCGCGGTTCGCTGCTCCAGGCCAATGGGAGCTGCTGGAAGTGGCGTGGGCTGAGGGACGTACTGGCCGCCGCTTCCAGCAGCTCCCATTGGCCTGAAGCAGCGAACTGTGGCCAGTGGGAGCTGCGATCGGCCAAACCTGCGGACGCGGCAGGTAAACAAACCAGCCCAGCCTGCCAGGGGCTTTCCCTACACAAGCGTCATCCCAAGTTTGGGAAACACTGCTTTAGAGCCTGCAAGTCCACTCAGTCCTACTTCCTGTTCCACCAACCGCTAAGACAAACAAGTTGTTTACATTTATGGGAGATAATGTTGCCCGCTTTTTATTTACAATGTCACCTGAAAGTGCCAGATATGCTAACCATTCGTATGTCCCTTCATGCTTCAGCCACCATTCCACAGGATATGCTTCCATGCTGATGACGCGCGTTAAAAAAATCATGTGTTAATAAAATTTGTGACTGAACTCCTTGTGGGAGAATTGTATGTCCCCTGCTCTGTTTTACCCACATTCTGCCATATATTTCATGTTATAGCAGTCTCGGATGATGACCGAGCATGTTGTTTGTTTTAAGAACACTTTCACTGCAGATTTGACAAAACGCAAAGAAGGTACCAATCTGAGATTTCTAAAGATAACTACAGCACTCGACTCAAAGTTTAAGAATTTGAAGTGCCTTCCAAAATCTGAGAGGGACGAGGTGAGGAGCATGCTTTCAGAAGTCTTAAAAGAGCAACACTCCGATGCAGAAACTAAAGAACCCGAACCACCAAAAAAGAAAATCAATCTTCTGCTGTTGGCATCTGACTCAGATGATGGAAATGAACATGCATTGGTCCGCACTGTTTTGAGTCATTATTGAGCAGAAGCCGTCAACAGCATGGATGCATGTATTCTGGAATGGTGGTTGAAGCATGAAGGGACATATGAATCTTTAGTGCATCTGACACATAAATATCTTGCAACGCCAGCTATGACAGTGCCATGTGAATGCCTGTTCTCACTTTCAGGTGACTTTGTAAACAAGAAGCAGGCAGCATTATCTCTTGCAAATGTAAACAGACTTGTTTGTCCGAGCAATTGGCTGAACAAGAAGTAGGACTGAGTGGACTTGTAGGCTCTAAAGTTTACATTGTTTTATTTTTGAATGAAGGTTTCTTTGTACATAATTCTACATTTGTAAGTTCAACTTTCATGATAAAGAGATTGCATTACAGTACTTGTAGTGGGGGAATTGAAAAATACTATTTCTTTTGTTTTTTTTACCGTGCAAATATTTGTATATTAAAAAAAAAATAAAGTGAGCACTGTACCTTTTGTATTCTGTGTTGTAATTAAAATCAATATATTTTAAAATGTAGAAAACATCCAAAAATATTTAAATAAATGGTATTCTATTATTGTTTAACACTGCGATTAATCACATGATTAATTGCAATTAATTTTTTAATCGCACAATTAATTACAATTAATTTTTTTAATCACTTGACAGCCCTAATTTATAGCAATCGGGTGTAGTGACCTCAACAGCGGTTCTGGTTGAAATCTGCCACATTTTTGTGTATTTTTTCTGGTGATCAGGACAGAAAGTATGGCTTGAAACAATGTGCTGAGAATTGTGACTGCTGGGAAGGGGGAGGAGCAGCAGGGCTGTCCTTTGGCTTTTTGGATCTCTCTGCCTAGGCACATAGGCAAAGATCCAGGAAGATTCCTGTAGCTTGCACAGGGAAAGCAGCAGTTCTGGTGGGATCTGCAGGACTTCATACTGCTGCATTGATTTGCAGTGTCCAGAGGTGGTTGGTCTGGTAGGGCAAAGTGAAGAAGGGTGGCAGGAAATGGAAGAGCAGGAGAAAACTATTTCTATCACGAGCCAGGGAAATGTCTCGCTGTCCAGCAAATAATTTAATGAGCACTAAAAGGCTCCCAGAAACTACAGCCTTTGACTGTGATGCTGCAGAGCTGCTCATGTTGGCAGAGTGATGGTGTCCCTTTTCCCCCATGTGACTGGAGACTCTATGCACACCAAGGACAGAGCAGAAGATAGATCTGCCCGGTTGGGTTTGAGTCCCCCTCCTGTCCCTGTGTGGAGGGAGGAATGGAGTGGGGAGAAGATGGACAAGGAGGATGAAAGCTTGCTGTCTCCATGGTCTCTTTTCTCTGTGTGGGTGGGCTAGGGATGCTGCCAAAGCAACATTCTTTGGGGATGGGAATGCCTTGTATTGCTCAGCTGGGATCCCACTACATTGGTCCTCTTTGGCTGGCAGTGATGGGAACATTTTTTCGTCTAAATGTGTTCAAATTGAAATGGTTTGTAGAGAGAGACCGCGATAAGGAGCTGATGGAACCCAGGCAGGTTTTGGTCAGAAACCAGCCTAGTTTCCTGCCGGCTCACTTGTCCAGGTCCTCAGCAGCCCGCCGTGTGAACTGCCTTGGAGCTGGGCCTTCATTCACTTTCAGAGACTTTCCAAATGGTTGGATATTGAAATCCTCTATGGCTGGAACTGCCATTCCCCACCCAGCTCTGAGTATAATTCCAGTAATACCTAGAGGTCCTAAATGAGATCATAGGGCCCCATTGTGTTAGGCATTGTCCTCACATGACGTAAGAGATTACAACCTACATAGACAGGAAGTATTATCCCCATTTTACACATGGAGAGATCAAGACTTTCACTGACTTTCCCAAAGTCACACAGAGGGTCTGTGGCAGATTTTCCACATCCCAGTCCAGTTCCTTCCATATTTCTTCCCAGTGGACTGCAATTGTGTTACAGAATGACTTTTTTTTTGTCCCCTTTGAGCTGAAACTTGGACTGTTCTTTAAACCTGTATGTGTTTGAGTCTAGGTATGGCAGTTCCCTGTATTCCAGCCCTTCGCTCCCCTCCTGCTGTTGGTTGGGGGAGCAATCCTCCATCCTCCTCCACTGCTGCATGGAATTGCTTTCTAAGCTGTGATGGGACCAACAAACAGAACCTGTTACTCACTGTGATTGATTTAATGTAACAACCCCAAAGAGCCGGTGACGTAACGACCCAGTCTATCATTTTTACAGCCAGTCACTTGAATACACACTGCCCATTCCTGCTCCTATTACAGAGCCAATACCTGGTCACAGAGAGTACTTTATTGTCTGAGGAATACTTATGCAAACTAACACAATGGCTTAATAGGGAACACCTGGAGAAATCTCCAAAGAAAGTGCCGTAAATTCCTCCTTCCCCTGTATTTATGGGAAGATTTTTCACTGATATTTATAGTTTCCCCGACACGTTGTTGTGGCTCTTTTGCATAGATTTGCATAGAGTGTTATATGAGTTTAGGAGGTGTTGGAGGAGGAGGTGTTAATGGGCAGCCCTGTGTTTCTTGCAGAACAGGTTCCCATGACAAATCTCTTACCCTGTTCTCCAGCAAACTCCCAACTTCCTGCCGAGAACACAAGCTTGCCCAAGCTTCTAGATGGGGAGCCACATCAGCATGTGTGTTTGGGAAGATGCTAACAAAGGGAAGAGTAGAGATTGTTGGGTTATCAGAGCAAAGAAGGTTGGACACTGAAAAAACATCATTTGATCGCTGGATTTGATGGGGTGCCCTGGGCTGGGTTTGGTGGCTGCCCACAGGGGAACTGGATTTTGCAATCAGTGTTATGGAGCACGCTTGGATGGAATTGGCAGGTGGCAGTGAGGAGTTGTGATGGACCTTTGGGGTACAACTTGGATCTGTAGAACTGCTGTGCACCCTTCACTCTCCAAACTGGGCTGTCTCTCCCAATGCTGTGCTAGTTGTAAGCAGCCGACTCCTCCAGGTGCTGTTATCACTCAGCCACCATCATGCAGAGACACACCCAGCTAAGTTGAATGAATGCTCTCTAAGCCACTCGTGAACTGCTCATAGGGAGACACCTGCAAATTCCCCCCGACTCAGACTTGCACCCCAGAAGTGCACCATCTCACACTGCTCAAGACCGTCTCTTGATCAATGCAAGCTCATTAATTAGTTCGCCACTTCGTCAAAGGATAGTGGACATGCACCAGATTTCCCAAGCACTTTAGAAAAACTCGCTGGTAAGGATAAAACATTAAAATAAGTTTATTCACTATAGAAAGACAGATTTTAAGTGATTATAAGTGGCAGGCATAAAGGTCAGAGATAGTTACCAAAGAAATAAAAATAAAATTGCGGTCTAAATTCTAAACCTTTTATCAGACTAAGCAATATTTGAATCAAACAGTTTTTCTTACCCCACTAGGTGTTGTAAGCAGTTCACAGTTCTTAATACACAGGCTGAATTCCCTGCTCAGCCTAGGACCAATCTCCCCAGTTCAAAGTCTTTTCCATCCAAACATAACTGTTGCCTTCAAAATAGGTAGGGAAAGAGAGAGGCCAGAGGCTGATGTCACAGTCCCCAATTTATACCCCCAAATCCATGGGTATGGAGAGATACTGCCTCAAACATGGTGTCAGGGGTCACATGTGCTACGGGCCCTGCTGAGGGACCGGGCCTCCATTGTCTGTGTGCTTCAGGAGGCACCCACTGGGAGAGTCGATTCTCCTTAATGGGCCATCAACCCATGACTGGCTAGTCCTAATGTAAATCCATCTTGGGGGTGTTGGTTGCTCCTTTATTGCCACCGAAAGGCCAGCTATGGGTGTCTCCCAGACTCACAACATATTTCAGTAACACACACACAGCAAAACTTCCTAACTTCAGATACAATGGTAACACATATAATTCAACAGGATAGTAATGTTCAACAGATCATGACTTCTCAGATGATACCTTACAAGGCATACTTTGTACAAAACATATCATAATCATATCCCAGTGGTGAATGTAAAGGTACCGAGTGTCGTATGTGCCGGATTTGGGCAGCGATACAGGATGATGTGTGCTGGATTTGGGGGAAGGCTGCAATACCTCGGTTCTGATTGACTGTTGCCCTCTAGTGGCTGGCCCATGGATAAAATGAGGGATCTATTACTAGAGCTTGCTGAGGGAGATCTTCTTTAGCTCAAGTGGCAGAGGCCTGTGTTCTTGAAGCTGAAGGAGTAGGGTCCTGGCCCCAGCTGTATTTGTGTGCCTGTTGCCTACAGGATGTGGTCGGGTTATGGAGTTCCATAGTTCTATGATGGATTTGGCCGATTGCTCACTCAGAGCTGGATTTAGCAGGTGACTGATCTCTCATTGTGGTCTGGATTCATCGAAGGGAGAAGGGCTGAATATCTTCCAATGTTTTGTACCTTAAATTAAAGACCTGACATTCCCAAGGAGATCAAATTGAAGAATTTCAATGTTGATAGAAAAGTTGATAGGACGATAATGGCTCCCACCAGTATTTATGAAATACTGATTTTTTTAAAATATGTTTTCCTCTTAAAAATTAAGTGAATTTGATGCCAGTGGAAGGTACCAGCTTGACAGCCCCAAGACCCCCCTTCATCCATATAACAGATACCAGCAGTGGAAATGTCTTCCACACTGCCCCCTACTGGTGTGTCTCAACCCTTTCCCAGAGTACAGCTATCTCTAGGAGTGAGGGGGAATCCAGCTTCTATTGCTCCCTCTTAGTTCTCCAGCGAGATTGCTAGCAAGGAAAGGAAACCAGTTGTGATGGTGGCACTTGGTCTCCAGCAGTCGCAGAACTTCAGCAGGTGACTGTGTTTGGCCTCTACCAGCCTGGTCCAAAGTCAGATCAGGCATCTAATTATCGGAGATCATGTTTTCAGTCATCACTCCCTCAGTCCTCGTGTGCTTGTGCCATCTCCCGGAATGTTTGTTTCATGTTTCATGTTTCATGTTTCACATGTGGCCGAGTGAGCACTTGCATGGTGGCCCATTGGGTGGCCTGTTTTTGGAGGAAAGGCAGCCTGTTCTGTCCCTATGCTGCACACTCACTTGGTAGATATCAGCATGTGGGTAGACATGGATTGTGCAGCGTCTTCTAACCCTGTTCCTTACCTACAGCATGGGTTTCCATGCCAAACTAGGCAGTGCCATATGAGCCAGAGGAAGGGGTAAGTGGCCAGCACCCTAGGTAATCAGCTGCCTTGGCATCTTCATGCTGTACCTTCCACACAGCCATGCCTTGGTGCTCTCTGCGTATTTGTAGATTGTCCCTGATGCAATATCTCTGCAAAAACCTCCCTCTACCTATAATACCAAATCTATTAATCAGCTTCTCAGTCTCCTGCCGCAGGGCTTATAACCAGCTAACAAAAGCAGCATTGGCAGCCGCTCCCCTAAATGCTCTCTCTGGAAACACATCTGGATCAGCTGGGCAACTCTTCAAAATCAGGAGAGCATATAGGAGGGGATTGGCTGCGGGGTGGAGGCGGGGATTTGCGGCTGCATCCCCTGCCTCTCGGAGACTCATTTTGAAAATTGCGTTGGAAGCTGATAAGTTTAATGTCTGTTTAATCAAGGTAGCCCGAGAGAAAGAGGGGAAGGGAGAAAGAGCTCTGTATGTGGTGTGTGAACGATCTCACTTCATAGTTAGAGGGGAAAGAACTAGAAGGGCTATGAAGAGCTATTTTTTCCTCTTTTAATTTTTTAAAAGCTCCTCGCCTGGTGAGAGGGAAAGCTGAGTTAATTATATTGAGTTTATCTCCTCCGTTTTGGTCTGAGATCAATCTTAACAAATCTTACAGCTCCTAGTGTTTGCAAAAGGCAGGGAGGGGCGGCGGGTGAGAAAAGGCCCAATTTCCTTTTGCTAATGTGATCACACTGCCACCTGGCAGGAGAACCGGCGCTGGGCGCTCTCCCTCTGCTGCTCGCTCTGCCTGGCAGCATGCCGAGCAGGCTGGGGTAGGACTTTGGGGAAACCCTGGCAGGTTTGCAGGATGCCAGAGAGGCCGCACAGCTGCCCGGTCTCCTTTAAATGCCGCTTAATTGCCAGCAGTGTTAACTAATGCAGGCAAAAGTGGTGGGGGAAGGGAGAAGGAGACTAAAGCAGTGAGTTGGTGGCAGTTTTTCCTTTCTTGGGGCTTGTTAAGGCTGTCTTGCTGGGTACCTGGCTGTCAGATTTGTGGCTCCTGAGCTGTGGCTGTGGGTCGGTGCTATATGGATGCTCTAGGGAGCCTTGTTTCTGACTCGCTGAGTGATCTTGGAGAAACGACTCCCCATTTCCACCTCGGTTCCCTTCTTTGTGAAACAGGGAAGCTTCTTTGTTTCCATCTTGTAGGAGATGGCGTGGCTCAGTTAATATGTATGTGTAGAGTGCTTTGAGATCCCGCCCTGACAGGTTGATTTATTGTATTGAGCTGATGCTTCCCAGCCACACCTCTGGTTGCAAAGCCAGTGGTCGCCACCACATGCATGCGCTGCACTATGAGTCCACCCTCTTCAGGAAACTGGGATGGGAGGAAGTAGAACAGGTAGCCCAGGAGTGTGTGAGGAGGAAGGAATGAGAGGTTTGAAAGGTCCTCTTGGGAGATGAATTTCAGGAGAGTTGGATGTTCCTCTGTATTCAGCTGGTTCTTCAGCACTCCAGCATAAGGCCTGGATGCAGGATCCTATTTTGGGTCTGATTCTGACAGTACTACATAAAACTCTGATGTTCTTCTCAAGACATAAACTCATGCTAGGAGATTTTCACGGCCATGTTTGGGGAACGTCCTCCAACTGGGAACTGGGAACTGGGAACATCAGTTGCATGTCACATTGTCCACCCAATGACGGGCTGAGACTATATGTAGCCTGCCTCGGGAAACAATGACCCGCTGCAGTAAGGTCCCTGGCACCCAGCAGAGATAAGTCTGAATGGTGTTCTGTCTCCTCCGGCTTCCCTGTGCCGAGGGGACACTGTGCCACGGGGAAAGGTCATCACAGGCGGCGTTTACACATGGAACCCTGCCAGGGCAGGCTCAGGTTGATCTCTGTAGCCTGGCAGAAGAGCTCCTTGCAAGTGGAGAATTCTCTCCACAGCACTTGGGAGCCTAAACCTGAAAGGATTTGCTTGGAGAAAGAAGTGAGCAGGGACTTCTTGATACAGCAGGCAGATAAGCTGGCCCTGGGGCAGAAGGTTCCATAGGGCGGCAGTCCATGGAGTGCAGTTGGGTTGTGGATGAGGCAGCGGTCTGCGAGGTAGGCTGGTCCCCATCCCATTAGAGGCTTTGTAAACTAGGACCAACATGTTCAGTTCAGGATGGTAGCAGAAGGGGGAGCTGTTGGGGGGTGAGGAAGCAGGATGGTGATGAGCTCACATCACCTTGGAGTGCAGCTACTGTGTACGGGTGGAGATCAACCCCATGCAGAGAAAATCGATGGTGAAAGTATGGATCAGAGTAGCCAGGTTCCCCTTTGTGAGTAAGACTCATTACAGCGCTGGAACTTCTCTGGGGTTTTGAGGGAGATGCCTGCAACATCTCTGTGCAGGGTCTGACTTTTAAATAGTTGGCTTCTGAAGAGCCCTGCCCTGGACTCCCTCTGCCCCTCTCCCTTCACCTGTATCATCTCAACCTGATGTTGCTGTTTCCCGGGGGATTATCTTTATTGGAAAGAGCCATTTGGGCTGCAGATCTATGTAGAACTGGCTAAATCCTCCCAGAGTGTCTTGTCTTGACATGCTCTGAGATTCCTTAAAGTCTGGCGTACATGGCATAGAGTCTTCGGAGCCTGCCTCTGCTTTTCTCAGGACTGATGAAGAGGACTGACCCAGCAGGGCTGGTCCCTGTAAGGGGAGGTGGACCCAGCCCCATCTCTGGTACAATTAGCTCACCTCCCCAGGTGGGGAGAATGAAGGGCATGTGGTTCAATCAGACTACTATCTTACTTAGCCCAGAGGCCCAGGGAGAAAGGGGTAGTGGCAGCAGCAGTTGGCTGCAGAGCTCGAGAAGGCTCGTTTGGATCCCCTGAGATAGCAGGAGAGAAAAGGACTGCAGTGAGGTAGGCTGGGGTGACCTGCCAAGGCAGAAGAGAGACCAAACTCCAGGAAAAGCCCTGGGAGTCTGAGCTCTGGTAAAGAGTGAGATGGACGTTAAGTAAAGTGTGGAGGACAGAGACCCTTTTGGTTTGTGTTGTACTTGGACTCTGAGTGGGGAATAGCCTGGAGAGTAAGCACTCTGATAAGAGGGAGAAGAACTACAAGTTGAGCACAGGAGGGGTGGCAGACCATTGGTTTATGTTAATTTGGGACTGTTGTTGAAGGTGGTGTGTATTTTGGACGGGAGTACCCTAAAGGGGGATTGAACTCTGAGAGTGACCCAGCCAGAGGCCTAAGCCCTGTGAATCCCTGGGAGAGTCAGAAAAATCCTGGTGAGGGGAAACTGAGGCAGGGCCACTCCATGTCACAAGGGGGACTCTGCAGGTGGCGACCAAGTGGCTGGCCTACTCTGTCACACCTACCCAAGCTAGCCATAGTGCTAGAACAGTAGAAGAAATGTGGAGAAAGCAACAGAACAAGAGAGGAGAAAAGCAGTGTCCCTGGGGAGCTCAGTGTGTCTCTGTAAGAATTTGCTGCCATGGCTGTCCCACACAATGGCAGCAGATTCCCAGAATTTGGAAAAGTGCAGGACTCGAAAGAAAGGCAATCATCAGTTACACAGCTCCATGCATGCCAGTACCCAGCTGAGAGGGTGGCTCTTTCTCGCAGCACAGCTAACTGGCAACACACGTGACCTGAACAACATGTATCCTCACGTGGTGCTCAAAGGCAGGACTGGTTTGCTCTCTGATCACATCCCTTAGATGCTTTTCCATACAGAACTGCCGGGACACCCCTTAATGACTCAATCCTCTGCTGAGGAATGTTGGGGGCTTCTGGGCCTGATCTCCAGAACCTTCTGGGGTACCAGGCACCATTTCTTACCACGGGGCTGATGGCATAACCGGGTGGCTGTTTAAGAAGCAGGTCTTGCACGCAGGGAGCAAAAGCTGTTCTTTAAATGATAGCTCACCCTGTGGGCCTCTGTTTTGATTGTTCTTGCGGTGACACTTTTTTTGGTATTCTGAGCTTCAGAACAAACTAAACTTCTCTACATTGGAAAGATGGATTTTTTTTTTGTGTGTGCTAACAGCAGAAAACAGAAGCATTTTGAAGTAGTGCCAGATTGCAAATGACAAATACACTGTCTTCTTTATTCAGAGACCTGAGATGCTCTTCTTATAAATTAAAAAAAACAGTGGATATTTAGGGGAAATGTTTTGGAGCCCACAGTATTGCTGTTACTTACTTACTTACTTACACACACACACACTGGTTTATTTATTTATTTTCTAAATCATTTTCACTCTCCTAGGAGGCTTTTTAGCTGCAGTGGCTGGAGCTCAGGGTTCAGAATTTCTTCTGCAATAGCCAAAGACCTTGCTACTGCCTAAAGCATCGCACGGGAGTGGGCTGAGTTACCTTTCCAATATTGCACTAGATGTTAGCCAACTCATCAGCTGTCACAGGAGAAACAATGCGCGAATGCCACCCACTGCCCTCCACTCATTGTGGGCTGGGGCTGGCATCTCGGAATACCGAGCCATGTGCCCTGGTAGGTAAACAATGGAGGAAATTATTTTCAGCAACGTTCTTGCTTCTAAACATAGGACCCACTACTGCAGTCCACATGCACACGGGAAGCCCAGTTGAAGTCAATGGGACTCCTTGTGTGAGTAATGAGTGAAGCTGGGGGTTTTGCGGCTGCATGTCTAGCTGGGTTCTGACTCTGCTCACCTGCAGACTACAAAAACAGGCAAGTAAATCCTGGTATTGGAGTGCATATATCCTACAACGGGAATCCCAGCTGTCTGACTGGTGTATGCCAATGGCTCCCCCACCCTCTGACCATCTGTAAAATTGAAAAAGATATCAGTATCTTCTCTTGTCTAGCCGTAAATAAAAGGAAAGTAGCCACAGCCCCATGGAACCTGCTTGTATCCACTCTCCACCCCATGAAGATTATAACCCCAAGGCTGAAAACCCATGATGGATGCAAAATGGGAACCTGTCCATTTCTGAGACTCCTCAGTTAGGTTCACAAAAGTGTGCAAAATGGGAAGTCATGGCTGAAAAGACGGCCATTGGTATTTAAAACTAAGCACGTTCTGCTATGTCTGGGATCTTAACCAGCTTTAATTATTTAAGACATGCATAGAAATTCTGTAAAACTCCGTAAAAATCTATTGCTTATCATAAGAGATCCCAGTGTCTTTGCAGAGTACATACTTAGCAATTAAATGACAGTGCTCGTTCTCTCCAGCCATCTCGAATGACTGTATTTGCCTTTTGGAGTAGAATTAGTCCGAGGAGCTAAGGGTGCGTGTGTGTATCTAATTCATGGTTACTCAGAGTATGGCGGTATCATTTCCAGTTGGGGTAGACACATCAGCGCTAGCTCTGCTTGAGCTAGTGTGCTAAAAATAGCAGTATAGCCTCAGTGGCCCAAGCAGTGGGATGGGCTAGCCACCTGAGGGCATACCTACAGTTTCAGACACAGTTATACTTGGGGCGACTAGCCCATTGTGCTGCTGTGGCTACACTTCTCCTTTTAGCATACTAGCTTGATCAGAAGTCGTGCAGATAGTTCTAGTCGAGCTGGCAATGACACTGTCCAGCTCCGGGATCTACTTTACTACCCCACCACCAGTGACAGTGCACTATGGCATGTTCAGATGTGTCGGGGGACAAATGCGCCCCACCCATCAGGGTAGAATATTATTGAAACAATAATCCTGTGCTACCCATTTCGAACCTTAGAAGGATAGAAATGTTGGGCTGGAAGGGATCTCGAGAGGTCATCACGTCCAGTCCACTGTGCTGAGAAAGGACCAAGTAACCCTAAACCAGGGGTCGGCAACCTTCGGCACACGGCCCATCAGGGTAATCTGTTGGTGCCACAAGACATTTTGTTTACGTTGACCGTCCGCAGGGCCGGTGCAAGCTTCCACCTTGCGCCCCTCCCCCCAGCCCTGCGGCAGCTCCCCGCCCCACCCTCCGCCCTGAGGTGCCCCCCCCGGAGCAGCTCCCCCCCCCCGTGGAGCCGTGAGGCAGCTCCCCACCCCAGCTCACCTCTGCTACACCTCCTCCCCGAGCACGCCGCCCCCGCTCTAATTCTCCTCCCCTCCCAGGCTTGCGGCGCCAAACAGCTGATTGGCGCCGCAAGCCTGGGAGGCAGAAGAAGTGGAGCAGCAATGGCGTGCTTGGGGAGGGGGCGTAGCAGAGGGGAGCTGGGGTGGGGAGCCTTGCGGCAGCTCCCCCCGCACCCTGAGGCACTCCCCTCCCCCCGGCAGCAGCTCCCCACCCCCTGGCCTGGGGGGCCGTGCGGCAGCTCCTCGCCCCAGCTCACCTCTGCTCTGCCTCCTCCCCGAGCACGCCGCCCCCCCCCGCTCTAATTCTCCTCCCCTCCCAGGCTTGCGGCGCCAAACAGCTGATTGGCGCCGCAGGCCTGGGAGGCAGGAGAAGTGGAGCAGCCGCTGCACTGGGAGAGGGAGTCTGAGCTGCACGTGTCAGTGCATCGCTGGCAGCCCAGCTCACAAACGCTGTAAAAAAAAAATTGGGGGCACCGCTTTTTGGTGCCCCCAAATCTTGGCGCCCTAGGCAACCACCTAGTTTTCCTTAATGGTAGCACTGGCCCTGACCGTCCGCAGGCATGGCCCCCCGCAGCTTCCATTGGCCGGCAGTGGCAAACCACGTCCACTGGGAACTGTGGAGGGCCATGCCTGCGGATGGTCAACATAAACAAATGTCTTGTGGCCTGTCAGTGAATTATCCTGATGGGCCACATTCCAGAGATTGCTGACCCCTGACCTAGACCATCTCTGACAGGTGTTTGTCTGACCTGTTCTTAAAAACCTCCAATGATGGGATTCCACAACCTCCCTTGGAAGCCTATTCCAGGGCTTAGCTACCCTAATATCTAACCTAAGTCTCCCTTGCTGAAGATTAAGCCCATTACTTGTCCTGCGTTTAGTGGATGTGGAGCACAATCAATCATCATTCACTTTATAACACCCTTTAGTATGTTGGAAGACTGTTCTCAGCTCTCCCTTCACTTGTCTTTTCTCAAGACTAAACATGTCCGGTTTTTCAACCTTTCCTCATAGGTCAGGTTTTCTAAACCTTTTTTTATCATTTTAGTTGCTCTCCTCTGGACTCTCTCCAAATTGTCCATCTTTCTTAAAGTGGACACCATATTGCAGCTGAGGCC
This sequence comes from Trachemys scripta elegans, assembly GCF_013100865.1. Lineage (NCBI taxonomy): Eukaryota > Metazoa > Chordata > Testudines > Emydidae > Trachemys > Trachemys scripta. The sequence goes on from NC_048307.1 coordinate 48,841,538, forward strand.
CCAAAGGTGCCGAGTTGAGTGGGACAGTTACCTGTTTCTTATATATGACACTCCTGTTAATACATCCCAGAACCATGTTAGCCTTTTTTTGCCACTGCATCACGGTGTTGACTCTTATTCAATTTGTGATCCACTATAAACCCCCAGCCCTCCAATGCTTCTTGCTGTGAATGATCTGCCTGCTGAACCTCATCTATCTGTTCTTTTGCAGGTCTTTAGTTGCAGCAGAAGGTCCTGGCAGGATTTCTTCACTGGTAAGTGCTGTGTGGTTTCCTTTGGTCCAATTACCAGCTAGTGTTGAAGCATCTGTTAGTTATTCAGCATTGCTCTGTGTGTTTGTTCACTTTCCTACACTGGACTAACACTAGTGAACAGATTCACACCAGTGCGCTAAGTACAGGATGAGGCCCAATAAGTGTACTGTTTGGCACAACACAGCCCCAGTGATTATAGGCTATTGATGGGACATTCACTCTGATTCATTGTATCTCAACGATCGGGTTCAGAAATTGACAACTGTTAGTTCTAGGATTTTTTAAAGCAATATAGAAAAATATTGAGGGTCTGATCTTCCCCTTATGTGCAGGAGTTCTGTGCCAGTACGGCCACTGACTTTGTTAAGGCTGCTCTTGACTCACACCTGTGCCAAGGATTTCTCCCCCGTGGCATTTAAAACGAGCACAGAAGTGTGCACCCATGTAGGTGCAACAATTTCTGTGCCATGGAAAACTGGGCTGTTACCACTATTATTGCATGTCTGTGTAATCTTCAAAGGGAAATTGTGCGGGCATCTTCCGTTCTGCCTAGATACATTTTGATGGATGGAAACTGGAAACTTCAATTCAGTAATTGACATGATGATTTAAATAAAAGCCGGGATGCCTCTAAATCATCGTAGCAGTGAGGATGTCCCTAAGGGCTAGGCTTGGGAGGACCTTTTCAAAGATCAGAAGGCAAAGTGTTATGTAGGCATAGAGCAGCAATTCCCCTCAGGACCTTGCAAAGGAGCAAGGTTTAGATAACAAACAAACGGAGCATTTTAGGTCTGTAAGAAAATGTGAAAAGTCAAAGAGACAGGAGCCTGGCTTTACCTGTGTTGGACGAGTTGATGTTGTCATCTGTAACCTTTCCAGAGACAGCTTATTTCAAACCTTCCCTTACAGATGCTGTTCCACAGCTACCTAGTCCCTGTATTTGTTTTCCATTTGTTATACAAAGTGCAGTAGCAAATTACACATGAAGTGTATTAAACCTGGCCACTTTCCTATCAATTGTAGGACTTGTCGATTTCAGCCAGAGAGGGACTTGGCTCAACTTTCAAAATGAAAAATCACTTTATTAAAAAAAGGGAAAGCATCTGAGTTTCTTAAAAATGCAGAAATGTTGTGGGAAATGCTGCAATTTCTATGAATGGCCGAGTTTCTAATACCAAATGTCCAAAGTTAGTTGATATTTAGGAACTATTTGCAAGGCAGGCAAATGAAATCTAGGTACATTTTTAATTCACAGAAGTTCTTACAGTATATTTTAAGTACCAACATTGGTTTTATTAATAGCATAGACTGTAATGAGGAGTTCTGGCTATCATGGAGAGTTATTTACTTTGCAGAGTAACTAAACCTAATGATAGTGCAGAGCAAAAAGAGGATGTTTACATATGGGAATGACCTCCCTGTAGAGAAAGAAAAAGATGAGGGAAAGCGTTATTAAAGCACATTTTGTGCTTTGAAAACTAGCAACAGGAAAGAGGTGCACTTCTGATGTGGGGCCCGTATGTAAGAGGGTGCATGTCAAAGACACCCCATGTCCTGAAAGTTATGGTCTGCATGTGAGCAAAGTGAATACATTTAGGAAATTCAGAGGAATATTTGTTGGAAATTTCTTGCCTGTGATCACCTAGCTGACAACTAGAGTAGATGGGCCACTGGCCTGTCCATATGTAATTTTTCCCAAACCTCTATTCAACACTGAAAGGAATCCTAGAAGACTGAGTGCGTATTCACACTGTATCTTACATGACGGTCCTGCAGCAGTGTGTATATGTAGTCACTGACTAAAGGTGATCTCTGCTGGGCTGAACTAAGATGAAGTGGGGCCCACATCAACCAAAACATTCCAGCCCCCCAACATCTCACACCTCTCACTTCAAGCTACCTCCTCCCTTCCAGTCTCACTCCATTCTGTGTCCTATTGCTCAACATGGGAAGGGGTGGCAGGGCTTTCCTGGTCTACTGCTTTGCACGAATGAAGGGGCCTCCTTGCAGGTCCTCTTGTTGTCTCTGCCCTGCTCTGCTGGCATGCTGGCTCACCCGCCCCGGCGTGTGCTGTGAGCTCATCAGACAGAAGCAATGAAGAGTTCAACACTCCCCCATCTCCCAGTTTAGCTGGCCTGTAAGTATGTCAGGACAGACACTGTCTTCTGCAGCAGCAAACTGGCTGTCAGCAGGGCTGGATTAGCACAGGCAAAGTAGGCACGTGCCTGGGGCCCAAATTCATGGGGAGGGCTCCAAACTTTGCATTTTCTTTAACCGATGCACAAACAGAAAGAACTTCACTCCCCTGCATGAGTAGTGTTGCGACGTGGCGCACGGGGCCGCAGTGCCACTCAGATATGGTCCAGCTGCCCCTGCGTCAAGACTCAGTCTTTGCCCACTCATGACGGAGGGGCAGCTGGGCCAGATTTGAGTGGCATTGCAACCCCGGGCGTGCCAGGTCACAATGCCACCCACTCCAGTGAGCGAAGCTCTTTCCGTCGGTGCACAAATCTGCCCCTGTGGATGAGGGAGCGGAGCTAGTCCTCATACACCTGAGATTCACCTTGCCAGTCCCAACAGAGCCAAGGGGAGAAGAGACCCCCCCACCCCACAAAGTGTGTGTTTCCCTAGGGCCCAGTGATGGGTTAATCCAGCCCTGGCTATCGGCGCTTCATAAATGCTGATAGCCGGTGAAGAAGCTGTGCTGCGTTGCAGACAGGCAGGTGGGGGGAGTGTGTCGAAGAGTGGCAGGGCCTGCGGTCTGGCTGGGCTGAAGATGGAGGGATCCCTCCAGAGTGAGAGAGGAGGGCTCCAGGCTGTATGTGTGTTGGGGGTGGGGGGGTGGATTCTGCAGCCAGCAGCTGGAACTGGCTCGGCTAGAGGCTGTTGGCACCATCCTCTGCATGCGAGAGCCCCCTGCTTGCAGTAGGGCTTGGATCTCTGTGTTTAAGAGGATCCAGTTTTAATCTGCCACTGAGTCTGCTTTATTCGGAAAGCCTGTTAGAGGCAGATGATAGGTTTGTTAGCTAAAGTGCCCAGCTTGTTGTGCTTTGATTGTCATCCCTTAAAAATATATATCGCAAAGCACTGCCTAATGAAAGAGTGGGTAAGGCAGGGGACTAGGACTTCTGGGTTCTCTTCCTGGCCTTGCCACTGACTCACTGTGTGTCCTTGGCTAACTCTCGTAAGACCCCATTTTCAGCAGGTGTGTGTCCAAATCAAGGTACCTAAATAAATGCCTGTCTCTTCCACAGTTGTTGAGCACCTGCAACTCCTAGTCCCTTTGACCTCAATCGAGTTGTTCTTGACCAGGATAAATCCTGTGGCTGATAAGCTGCTTGCTAAAACAGCTTCAGTAGGTTTGCTTTGTTGCCTTAGCTTCCCCCTACATAGAAGAGGAACTTGGTACAGACCGATACCTGTGTCTTTCCCTATGGGACATTATTAGCACTCTTTTCAAGGAAAATAATGTTTATTAATAAATCGTGACATCAGACCAGCAAACTACTAAATAAGGTGCCATTGGCTGGTGAAGAAAAGGCACCTAATGATGGGAAAAGAGAACTGAGCTTAATGAAAGTATTTCATTAGAATTCCTTTTTGGGTTTTAGCAGAGTATGCTGTCTAATATCTCTGTTTCAAGGGAGGCCTTTTTCCCTTTTTCTTTGTGATCAGGTCGTTCCTGCTGTGAAGCTGAATACAACATCTTTAAACCTAGTGCACAGCCTAAAACGTTTAGTTTGGAAAGGGGCAGGGGCAAGAGTATTGAAAAGAAGGTCATGTGGCGAGAACATTCCCTTTGTTAACAAGATCCCATTGACGTTGTAACCCTCAAAATAAGGCCGTGGCCCAGATTCAGCTCTCTGGAGTAAACCCACTGACTTCACTAGTTACCCCAGATCTACTCTTGCATAACTGAGGTCTGAATTGGGCCCTCTATATCTGAAGACGTCTATGATACCTGGGTGCGTAGTTGTTTCTGATCCCACATGGCGACGCAATGTCTATTTTAGTTCTGACTGTATCCAGATTTTAAAATAGCCACGATCCCAGAGTGTGTCTGAATGAGATGCTGACAATGCAATGATGTCTTCTCCTCCTCTGAGAGTCAACTGTAGTGTTCTGAAGGCTCCAGCGAGGTTAGTTTGGAGTGTCTTCCCCACGCCCATTTGCTCTCTTGCAACACAGTCCCACCCCTTTTGGAATGAGTGTCAGCAGACCCGGAAAATGATGTTCTTTCATCACACTGAAACAATCAAGAGGCTCAAAACATATTTACAGCTTGCTCCCAACATTGGCAGCCACGGCACATCACTGCTTTCAATCCAATTTACTGTCCCCGACGTGACTTGGTGTTTCAGTGAGAACTTTCTCACCTCCCTCTGATCGAATTCATTTAGGAGGCTGGCTGCCTTGCGGCTTCTAGCCGGTTCATGTTCAGCAGAGATGGTGGCATGCTCGTGATGAGATTGGGGAGGGAAAGCCCCACCCTTATTTACACCTCAGGGCAAAGCTTGGATGTATGTCCTACAGACCACACAACACAGAGGACCAAATTCAGAAGTGGATGAGTGGAAGTTAAACACCAAAGGCACAGACAGAGGCAGATAAAATGAAGGGCTGGGGCTACTTTATTTTCCATCCTCCTGTTAGTTGGGGATGCTGGCACACATTCAATGGATTAAAATCTGGCTAACCAATAGGTCTCCAAATGTAATTGTCAATGAGGAATCAGGATCAAATGGGTGTGTGTCTGTAGGGCCCTGCAGGGACTGGTTCTTGACCCTACACTATTTAACATTTTCATTAATGACCTGGAAGAAAACATAACATCATCACTGATAAAGTTTACAGGTGACCCAAAAAACAGGGTGTGTGTGTGTGTGGCTAATAATGAAGAGGGCAGGTCACTGACACAGAGCAATCTGGATTGCTTGGTAAACTGGGCACAAGCAACAATATGCATTCTAATATGGCTAAATGTACATCTCTACATCTAGAAACAAAGAATGCAGGCCATACTTGCACGAAGAGGGAACTCTGATAAAGATCTGGGGATCATGGGGGATACTCAGATGAATGTGAGCTCCCATTATAAGATTGTGTTGAAATGGCTAATGCAATCCATGGATGCATAAACCAGGGAATCTCAAGTAGGAGTGGAGAGGATATTTTACATCTGTACTTGGCACTGGTGCGACAGCTGCTGGAATACTGTGTACAGTTCTGGTGTCTTGTCCATTCAAGAGGGATGTTGATAAATTGGAGTGGGTTCAGGGAAGAGCCCTGAGAATGATTAAAGGATTGGAAAACTTGTCTTACAGTGATAGACTCAAGGAGCTCTATCTATTTAGCTTAACAAAGAGAAGGTTACGGGGTAAGTTGATTACAGTCTATAAGAACCTACATGGGGAACAAATATTTAATAATGGATTCTTCAATCTAGCAGAGAAAGGTACAACACAACACAACAGCTGGAAATTGAAGCTAGACAAATTCAGACCAGAAATAAATCATACGTTTTTAACAATGAGCGTAATTAACCACTAGAACAACTTACCAAAGGTTGTGGTGGATTCTCCATCACTGACAATTTTTAAATCAAGATGGGATGTTTTTCTGAGAGATCTGCTCTAGGAATTATTTTGGAGAAGTTCTCTGGCCTGTGCTATACAGGAGGTCAGACTAGATGTTCGCAATGGCCCCTTCTGGCCTTGGAACCAATGAATGGAAACACTGGAGAAAGAAGCTGCTATGAAGAAAAAGGGAAGGGAGATGTTAAGACAAGAGTGAGGCTACCTCAGGACTATGAAAGGAAAGGAAACGACACGGGTGCCTCGGAGATGGCATCTCATGTGATGTCTTGCAGTAAAGTTACTGAATAAAAGAGCCATTGGCAACATCTCCTGCCATCCTTCTGCCTATTTCAATCTTCCACATCTACCGACTGAGCAAAGGCCTCTCCAGAACTTCTCTCACTCCAGACTTTGGAAAGAAATTAGGACTCCAGCATCCTTGTGGTTGATCAAGAGACTACTACTGTAGCTCAGTGTATCTTTCCCACTAAATCTTGCTACCACAGGTGAACCTGATGGGGACTTCTTGTTCTCCTCAGTGTCAATCCAAAACTGGTTGCTAGACCTGTTGACCCAGCAACAATGCTGACATAATCTCCAATAAAGGGACATTCCCCTCCCGCTTCCCTTTGGTGCCTTGCCACAGATTTGAGAACAACCAAAATAAAGACAGGTCCTGAAAAAAACATTCCAGGCAATACATGAGATCCACAGCATGTTGGATCAGGACTCTGAGAGGTTTTTGGTGTATTGCTGACATTCAGCACAAGTGATGGTCCCCAATGAAACTGGGAGCTTTTTTCATTGGTACTTGGCCAAGGCTTAGAAAGCAGCAGAAGGCTCCCAATAGCTGCAGACCTAAGTGACAATTAAGTCGAACCTTTGGTGTCTGGTGTAACGGTGACACAAGTAGCAACTTGGAAATAGAAATGGGACTGGAACAAAACCAGATCCCAAGATCACCAAACTCTGGAGAACTGGGGATCTGGGTCTGAATCCCAACTCTACAAAGGGCTGAGGCTGCAGCTGTGGAAGCTGGCTTGCTTCAAGATTCCAAAGAGCTAAACACTGCAGTCCTAACAGCGCCATTAGGTTGGGATCCACACCAGTGAAGCCACGTGGAGATTCACCAATTTGTGAGGGAACACAGTCTGCGAGTGGATGGTCTCCACCTCAGGATTGAGGTGCACTAGGAAGCCCAGTTTTGAATGAACATTGAGCAGGTATATCCACCCTTCGTAGAGATTCCTCCAGGGCAGACACAGTGGTATAACAGAAGTTTCGTATTGTGCCTGCAGTAGCTGGTATGTGGCCCTTCAGAGGGCTTAAATCTCAGATTCACTGAGAACATAATCTCCCTAAACAGTCAGGGCCAAATCCTGCTCTGATTTGCACCTTCTGCCGCACCATTGACTTCAGCAGAGTAGCACATGGTATAAGAGCAAAATCTGGCTCCTCCTCTTGAGCTGGCGTTAGCTTGTTGGCAAGCTGCTGCATAAATGAATTGGAAGCCGTTTGAAGTCCTTCAGGTACTGGAAGTGGTTCAAGGGAAACCTCATGCAGAGCAGCAGCGAGGAGTTAACTGTGGAACCAGGATGCTTGAAAACTCAGAGTGCTCGAAAGCTGCCTCCAGCCAGGGTGAGAAGAACGTGCGTGTGTGTGCATGCGTGTATTCAAGGGGGCATGGAGAAAATGGTAGAACATTCTCCAAGAAAGAGGAAGGGGAGAGAGGCAAGGAAGGGAGAGGGTAGAAAAGACAATGAAGAAGGAAGTGATGGGGAGAGTCACAGGTTCCTCCATCATCTTTTCATGTTCCTCCCTTTCCCCAAGTATGGTAATCGGCTCACTGCTTCTATCTCCCAAATCCTCTTACAATCCTCCCATTTCACAGCTCTTATAGGTCCCACCATGTGTGTTAGCAGAGATAAAGCTCCCCTCCCACACTGGGCTCTTTCCCTCAGCACAGTTAACCACAGTCTACTGTGGCAAACAGTCTTATTGGGAGATGCCCTGAATTTGGCTTTCTTCTCTCCCTAGGTGGCTCCTGCCTTTTTTTCGTCTCTTGCTTCCTCTCTGCCCCTTTCCCTCACTCTCTTTCCTGCAGGCTACATGGCAGTCACATGGCTGTGATAAATGAGCTTAATCTGCACTGCAAATTAATCACATTGTCATGCTGGCAGAGGGAGAGGCAGCTGCATGAAATGCCTGAATCTCTGGCTAATTTATCACAAGGCCGAATGCAGAACCACTCCAAGGTTTAACACTTCTTCAGCCACCCTCTGGGTCTGGGCATGCTTAGTAGAGCAAGCTGCAGCAAAAGACACAGAAAAACTAACTCAAGACTGGGCCTTGAGAGTTAAACACCTTGAAATGGGAGTTCCCTCTTGCAAGTGGCCTGGAAGGACCTTTTGTGTCTTGCCATGGTTTGCAACAGGGGGCAACTAGGCATGCTGGGAACCTCTTGCTTAAACCTGAGGATTGGAATTCATGGACCCTGGTGCGTGTCAATGAAATATAATGCCTGAAAACCATGATTGTGGTCTCTTGATGTGGCAGATGGGGCTATGTAGATAAAGGTACTTCGGGTTGTGCCTATCTAGAGCAGGGGTTGGCAACGTTTGGCACGCGGCTCGGGCCAGGCCAGTTTTATTTACCTGCTGACGTGGCAGGTTTGGCTGATCGTGGCCCCCACTGGCCGCAGTTCTCCGTCCCGGGCCAATGGGGGCGGCGAGAAGCGGCGCGGGCGAGCGATGTGCTGGCCGCGGCTTCTCACCACCCCCATTGGCCCAGGATGGCGAACCGCGGCCAGTGGGGGCTGCGATCGGCCGAACCTGCCGCGTCAGCAGGTAAATAAAACTGGCCCGGCCTGCCAGGGTGCTTACCCTGGCGAGTCGCATGCCGAACGTTGCCAACCCCTGATTTAGAGGATTAGCACATCTCAGGCATTTAAAAATACAGATTGACGCTTCTGACAATAAAACCTTCCCAGCTGTTAATACGGTCTTCACTGCTGCTTCCAGTATAAGGTCCAAAACCAACCTTGCTGTTTCTACTACTCATCCCATTGCCCAGAAAAGCCTGGGCCAACAGGGGAGGCTTTCAGGGTTAGCCGAGATGTTTGCATGCAGCTCTAGTTATGCTTACCATGAAATCCATCCTGCTGAACCCTGCACTTCACTGCTGTGGAGCAAACTGCCCCCTAAGGTTGTGGGTCTGAAAAGTATTTTCTCTGCAAGGAATATCCTGCAGGCAGAACTATTTATGGCACTTGCTGAATTAACTGCTGTGGGGTGTGTAATGGGCTAATGAGAAAAATAGCTGTAGTGACAAGGATTCTAAGACTTCCAAAAATATGGATATCTGCTAATGGTGTAACCTGGCGTTGTCTAGCTAGATTGATGTATCATAACCTTGCCCCTTAGCTGGGATGCCATTTAGCTGAAGATGTGCTCATTATCCAATATAGTCTTCAGCACACTTGCAAAGCTCTGAGACACTAGATAATTAAACCCTTATGACCAGATCCTCAGCTTGTGTAGTTCGGCTGCAGCTCCATTGACTTTACCAGCTGAAGATCTAAGATACTAGAAATTTGAGCTCACAGTTCCTTTGGTTGCTCCTGGAGGTGCATCAAGGCTTGTGCTTAGCTTATAGGTCCAAGTTGTCGGTTCTAAAAATCTAGCTTGTTCAATGCCAACCGTTTCCCTCCTTTTTAACATAGATCTAGTTGGATGGGTCTCCTTATGTTTCCCATGTCATTTAAATTCCTCATGCCAGATTCTCTGCTTGGGAGTGTGTGCTCACAGGAACAATTGCTTTAGCTTATTTCTTGCTGATGTCTCCCTGTGACAGGAGGATCTAGGATTGCTATCAAGAAGCTTCTCAGTCTGATCAAAAGGATTTGTGCTGATGAAGCAATTCAGCCCAGCATAGTGATTGGCCAGCCAGTGTAGATGTCTGTTTGATGTGTGTGAATTTCCAAAGATCTAATCTCTGTCTCCTAGAGGTCTGAGTCTCTAGCTAACAAGACTGTAACTGATATTAACCAGATCCTCCCAAAGGTTTGGATTCTTCTGAGGGCTGGCAGCCCATCCTTAGCACCGGCTGCCTTGGAACATGGTCAGTGGAAATGTCAGTCATACACTTAGGCCCACATCCTGAAAGATAGTTAGGTGTTTAAGTCCCATTGATTTCAGTGGGAGTTAGGTGCCTAAATATCTCTGTGACTCTGGGCCCTTCAGTCCCCTAAAATAAATACATACATTTAAATGTTTTAAAAAGTGGTTTGAGAGAGCTCTGTTGTCTGGTCTCTTTCCAGTGAAAGGGTTTGAATCTCAGGATGTTAAATAGAGCTGGGCAAACAGCAAATAATTAGAGCCTTGCGTGGATACAAGATTTTTTTATCTGCATCCTATCTGCAAATGTGGCCTGCGGATATAAAGTGGATATCTGCAGATTTGCAGGGCTCCACAAATAATTTGTTTGACTAATTTAGTCCCTTTCGTTCTTTTCATAGCCTACAAGCGGAAGTTAGATAAAACATAAACTTACTCTGTCTGGAAGGTTTCAGCGTAACATTATTTCTTGAAATCCAGAACCTTAGCACAAAAGTATCAAACACACAGAGAGAAAACAGGCTGCTCACAAAGGCAGAGAGAAACAACTCAACCTACCTTGATGTGTTAGGCTTGTTCTTTGCAGACTGACTGCTGAAAGAGCCTGATTGCACACTTTGCTACAGAGCTACCTAGTTTGCAAGCAGAACCAGGATACCCCTCACATTTAAAGTGACATCTTGTAATTTTAACACAAGTTTTCAATACACCACACCTTTTCCTCTTTGATCTATCCACCAAGGAGCCATGATTTTCTCAGATTTGTTCATTGTTACTAATTGTTCAGTGAATCATTTTGTCACAAACTAATTGGTTCAAGTAACTGTGTGGTGACCAAGTTATATGATCATTGTTTTCTGATTGGATTGCCCAAGTTTATAAATAGGAGGAGTTTCTGAGGAAATCACTGGGGCTTGATTATCTCAGGGAGAGCATAGATTGTGGAATGGGAATGTTTGCAAATGAGAGAGCAGGAGGTAGAAGCCTGATGAATGTTAAGCCACTTGGAATCTTTTCTAGCTCTCTCTTGAAGAGGCAAGGGCATTATATTTGGGTATATGCAGATTGTAAAATGCCTGGGTTCCTTCCTGAGCCAGGACAACGTGTGTGTGTGTGTAAGCAAGCCAGACTTCTTTGCATGTAAAGACTGCTAGACAGCAATTTCCACTTGTCACAGCTTGCATCATCGATCATGTGTGCACATACATGCATGGTCCTGATGGTAAAGGTTATGACCAGATCCTTGACTGGCTCATTTAATTGTCTCTGCCAGGGCTCTGCCCAAAGGAGTATTTTACCTATGAAATGCAACACAATACTGTTTTATGCATATTGTCCAGTTAGGGTGACCAGATGTCCCGATTTTATAGGGACAGTACCAATATTGGTATTATATAGGTGCCTATTACCCCCCCAGGCCCTGTCTCGATTTTTCACACTTCCTGTCTGGTCACCCTATGTCCAGTGTATGGATTTAATATGTTGGCCTCCATTTTGTCACACAACTATCAACTTTTCACCCCGGTCATTAATCTTATGTATTTGTACAATGCTAAGTGCAAAGGGTGCCTGTGCCTACCTTTGTCAGTCTTATTATCTGCATTATGCCCAGGTCCCTGGACTGGGGTTTTGCAGAACACTGTTTCATTGCTGTGTTTTGTTAAATATGGCTCCATATACGGCGGGACACTTATCTACCAAGTACACTCATTTCACTTAACTGGCCTTGCACTTTCTGTCCTCATTCAGTACAGTCACTGTCAGCCACCGAGTAACTGTGTTTGTGCTCAGCCCTAGTCACTTAACATTGTGCATCTTGTCTGCTTGATTGCCAGGATAGTTTTGGAAGAGTCGTCTTAACTGTGTCCCATTCCCAACCCGTGTGTGTGTGTGTGTGTGTGTGTGTGTGTGTAACAGCACCCTACATGTATTTTCCAAGTGCAGTTATTCAGAATACTGGTGTCCACCTTCTGTCACATGTGCATACTCCTCTGCAAAGACTACTGTCAGATGACTATGTTGACCTGTTCTCCACAAATCACCGACAAGTCCTCTGGACCGCTGCTGGTTCGCAGACTGCAGCTTTGGACCAATTGATCTAATGGAACCTTCTTCCCACTCTGTCGTTTCCTGTCCAGAAACTCGTGCCAACTAAATCTGGAAGGAGCTAAAACCATATACTTGGGAGCTTACACGAATTCCACCTACAGTGGGGGGATGGCTTAACTCTCTCTGCGTCATGCAAGAGCTAGCATGATTCCTAGTGAGAGTTTATACCAAACCGTGAGGGCTGCAAGACGGCATTTCCTGTAGGATGCAAAGTAATGGAAAACCCAAAGTGTTGTGGTGGGTGGTTCAATATGTGGCATTTCTCTGAGCCATTGCCTCAGCATGGTGCTAAGAGGAAGTGTGCCGCTGGAGGCGTCATCTCTTGGAGGAGATAGAAGACTGAGGTTCTGGCAGTTTGTCACTGGCCATCAATAAGTTTAGGCTTGAAATTAGAGGAAGGTTTTTAACCATCAGGAATGAAATTCTGGAACAGCCGGCCAAGGGGAGCAATAGGAGCCAAAAACCTAACTGGCTTCAAGACTGAGCTTGATGAGTTTCTGGAGGGGATGGCATGATAAGGTTGCCTACAATGCCATATGGCACATCTGTGACTGCTTTTAGTAAATATCTCCAATGCCTGGAGGTGGGACATTTAGATGGGGAGGGCTCTGAGTTACTACACAGAATTCTTTCCCAGGTGTCTGGCTGGTGGGTCTTGCCCATATGCTCAGGGTCTAACTGGTCACCATATTTGGGATTGGGTAGGAATTTTTCCCCAGGTTGAATAAGCAAAAAGTCACCAGGGTGTCTGCTATCGTCTGCAGAGTAGGGTATGGGTCACTTGCTGGTATGAACTAGAATAAATGGTGGATAGGCTGTGACTGGACACCTTTAAATTAAGACTTGAGGACTTTAGTAACACAGCCAGAGGTTACGGGCCTATTATATGAGAGGACAGGTGAGCTTCTGTGGCCTGCAATGTGCAGGAAATCAGACTAGATGATCACGATGGTCCCATCTGGCCTTAAAGTCTAAGGGTCTGAGTCACCAAAGAACCCATGGCACTTTTTCAAGATTTATTTTTACTTGATGTGTTTTGTCAGCACCCAGAATTGTGCTAGGTGCTCTGCAGAACCAAGTTAGAACAGCCCTTACTTGGGAGTTTGCAACCTAATGTCTGGTATGATAGAATGAGTGTGTGTAACACCTACAGCTAGTCAAAAACTTTCAGAGGGTAGGGGTTTTTCATCAAAAAATGGGCTTTTTACAAAATGAAGCATTTCATACAAAACAGTCAATTCTTTTGTTTTTCAAAATAAAAAAAAAAATCAAAACAAACCCAAACCTTATTTTACTTGTTTGGTTTTTTTTTTTATTGAACTTTAACTACATATGGCTTCCAAAATCTTGTTTACTCTCGAGCAGCACAGCAAACTGATTTTGGTAAACCGAAAAACGTTAACATGTTTTGGGGGAAAGCTCAAAATTCTAGAAAAACCACAAAGGGTCCATTTTGAACATTTGCAAGCGAAAACAATTTGGAATCTCTGTGAAAAGAGGCTTTCATTTTTGACAGGTTCTAGTTCAGTGGGTCTCAAACTTTTTTACTGGCGACCCCTTTCACACAGCAAGCCTCTGAGTGTGACCCCCCTAATAAGTTAAACACCCTCTCTAATATATTTAACACCATTGTAAATGCTGGAAGCAAGCAGTGTTTAGGATGGAAGTTGACAGCACGCGACTCCCCCCATGTAATAACCTCGCGACCCGCTGAGGGGTCCCCACCCCTAGTTTGAGAACCCTTGTTCTAGTTATAACTGAGGAAGGGAGAAGTAAACGTCTGACTTCCAGGGTTCGAGTCCAATTCTAATCTAGATGATTGCATTCTACCTAGGAGTATGCATTTTCCCCATGCAGTCTCAGATGAATATAGTGTCCTCTTCACTTCCTGACCCTAGTGCTGTGTAGTGCTGCTGCGTGCTATGCAACAGCCACCATGTGCTATTCTGTGGCTTCATTGCTGTGGTGGGTAAAGTGATTCTAATAGATAAAGTGTCATTTTTAAAGTCCTTTGGGATAAAAGATTCGTGACTAAATTTACCATTCAGAGAAACAGGACTAGCTTGATCTATGTTAATGTAAATGGGAGCCCTAGACACAACATTCTTCAAACTAGACCCATTAAATGCCCCCACCGATAACCTTCCTGCCCAGGGCATTTCTCAAGGGTTTACTAATCCAAATGGTGCCCTGGCTCAGAAATCTTTTCCAACAGAGAGGAAAGGGATGAAATGTTAAAGTCCATGGAAGCGTGTGTGTGGGTCAGAAGCAACCTTCATAAATTGCTTTTAATCCATACATTGCACCATCATCTTCCCTTGGACCCTGCAATGTGTCTGTTTAAATAGTGGACTAGTTATATTTCACAGCACCCAGGAGAAAGCTATTGGTGTTGGGAGAGGAAGTCTCTGTATTCTGTGGAGTCCGGGGAACTGTAGTTGACTACTTGAGGGAGATGCTGGGACCAACAAATTAATTTTCATTAAGGTCTCTCCTGGGACCAGGGCTGGCTCCAGCATCTCTGCTGCCCCAAGCAAAAAAAAAAAAAAAAAAGGCGACAATATTTAAAGCCGCTCTCCGGGGGGGGGGGGGGGGGGGGGGGGGGGAAAGGGGGGGGGGGGGGGACTCTGGCTGCTAGAGGCCACAGTGGCTGCAAGCGGCTTTAAATCACAATCGGCGGCAGCAATTGGAAAAAAAAAAAAAAGCCGCGATCAGTGGCGGCAGTTAGCGGCAGGTCCTTCGCTCCTAGAGGGAGTGAGGGACCTGCCTCCCCCGAATTGCTGCAGGTGCCGCCCCTCTCCCTTGGCCGCCCCAAGCACCTGCATGTTAAGCTGGTGTCTGGAGCCGACCCTGCCTGGGACTTCAGGCGAACTAGCTGATAGCTCCTTCTTGCATTCCCATGTGCCCTCCACACTGGGTGGAGGTACTTCAGAGCCCCTCATTAACCTTTCTGTGCCGCAAGCTATGATGCAGCCTGCAATAATGTAGAATAGTGCAAATACTCAATTGTAGACCAAGCCTCATTCTAAGATCCAGGTCTCTGTTGCAGAGAGAGCACGACTTCCGGTAGTGTCATTGTCACAGCTGCCACACCAGGGTAGAATATTAATGGGTGCCAGTGTCTACTGGTGTACAGCCTCCTAGGGTAAGTCCCATGTAAGGCCATCTGGTGTGTTCTATTTAATTTTTGGAATAGCATGTCAGGATCAGAGCTAGTTGAAGTTTTTTTTATTAAAAAAAAAAAATTCTGCAGAAAACTTCAGAGCAAATGAAAGAAAAAATAGATAAAAAATCAAAACCTGAAGCATTTTGATTCTGAGAGGTCACTGCGGTTCCTCATGGGAGTTGTCATTTGGGTGTCTCATATTCCCATTCCCCTCTATGGTCTGGGGCTTCCTGGCTGGACTGCATCTCCCAAGATGTATCACAGTCTCATCTCTTCATTAGGGGAATATGGCAGTTGCATGGCTGCAGTGCATCATGGGATATGACATTGATCTGGGGCCACATACCATGAAAAATGTTGTTCAGTTGAACACACAGCTTTCTGTCAAAATTGTTTAAGAACATAAGAACAGCCATACCAGGTCAGACCAAAGGTCCATCTAGCCCAGTATCCTGTCTACTGACAGTGGCCAATGCCAGGTGCCCCAGAGGGAGTGGACCAACAGGCAATGATCAAGTGATCTCTCTCCTGCCATCCATCTCCATCCTCTGACAAACAGAGGCTAGGGACACCATTCCTTACCCATCCTGGCTAATAGCCATTAATGGACTTAACACCATGAATTTATCCAGTTCTCTTTTAAATGCTGTTATAGTCCTAGCCTTCACAACCTCCTCAGGTAAGGAGTTCCACAAAGTTGACTGTGCGCTGCGTGAAGAAGAACTTCCTTGTATTTGTTTTAAACCTGCTGCCTATTAATTTCATTTGGTGACCCCTAGTTCTTGTATTATGGGAATAAGTAAATAACTTTTCCTTATCCACTTTCTCCACTTCGCTTGCATCTGAAGAAGTGAGCTTCTTACCCACGAAAGCTTATGCTCCCTATACTTCTGTTAGTCTCAAAGGTGCCACAGGACCCTCTGTTGCTTTTTACAGATTCAGACTAACACGGCTACCCCTCTGATACTTGACACTTTCTCCACACCACTCATGATTTTATATACCTCTATCATATCCCCCCTTAGTCTCCTCTTTTCCAAGCTGAAGAGTCCTAGCCTCTTTAATATCTCCTCATATGGGACCCGTTCCAAACCCCAATCATTTTAGTTGCCCTTTTCTGAACCTTTTCTAGTGCCAGTATATCTTTTTTTAGAGGAGAAGACCACATCTGTACGCAGTGTTCGAGATGTGGGCGTATCATCGATTTATATAAGGGCAATAATATATTCTCAGTCTTATTCTTTATCCCCTTTTTAATGATCCCCAACATCCTGTTTGCTTTTTTGACTGCCTCTGCATACTGTGCAGACATCTTCAGAGAACTATCCACAATGACTCCAAGATCTTTTTCCTGACTTGTTGTCGCTAAATTAGCCCCCATCATATTGTATGTATAGTTGGGGTTATTTTTTCCAATGTGCATTACTTTACATTTATCCACATTAAATTTCACTTGCCATTTTGTTGCCCATCACTTAGCTTTGTGAGATCTTTTTGAAGTTCATCACAGTCTGCTTTGGTCTTAACTATATTGAGCAGTTTAGTATCATCTGCAAACTTTGCCACGTCACTGTTTACCCCTTTCTCCAGATCATTTATAAATAAGTTGAATAGGATTGGTCCGAGGACTGACCCTTGGGGAACACCACTAGTTACCCCTCTCCATTCTGAGAATTTACCATTAATTCCTACCCTTTGTTCCCGGTCTTTTAACCAGTTCTCAATCCATGAAAGGGCCTTCCCTTTTATCCCATGACAACTTACTTTACTTAAGAGCCTTTGGTGAGGGACCTTGTCAAAAACTTTCTGGAAATCTAAGTACACTATGTCCACTGGATCCCCCTTGTCCACATGTTTGTTGACCCCTTCAAAGAACTCTAATAGATTAGTAAGACATGATTTCCCTTTACAGAAACCATGTTGACTATTGCTCAACAGTTTGTTTTTCTATGTGTCTGACAATTTTATTCTTAACTATTGTTTCGACTAATTTGCCTGGTACCGACGTTAGACTTACCGGTCTGTAATTGCCGGGATCACCTCTAGAGCCCTTTTTAAATATTGGTGTTACATTAGCTAACTTCCAGTCATTGGGTACAGAAGCCGATTTAAAGGACAGGTTACAAACCTTAGTTAATAGTTCCGCAACTTCACATTTGAGTTCTTTCGGAACTCTTGGGTGAATGCCATCTGGTCCCGGTGACTTGTTAATGTTAAGTTTATCAATTAATTCCAAAACCTCCTCTAGTGACACTTCAATCTGTGACAGTTCCTCAGATTTGTCACCTACAAAAGCCGGCTCAGGTTTGGGAATCTCCCTAACATCCTCAGCCGTGAAGACTGAAGCAAAGAATCCATTTAGTTTCTCCGCAATGACTTTATCGTCTTTAAGCGCTCCTTTTGTATCTCAATCATCAAGGGGCCCCATTGGTTGTTTAGCAGGCATCCTGCTTCTGATATACTTAAAAAACATTTTGTTATTACCTTTGGAGTTTTTGGCTAGCCGTTCTTCAAACTCCTCTTTGGCTTTTCTTATTACATTCTTGCACTTAATTTGGCAGCGTTTATGCTCCTTTCTATTTGCCTCACTAGGATTTATTTGTTTGGCTGCACGTGGAGCCCACAGCTCTCCCTCGGCCTGGTGGGGTGGGCAGGCAAGGGACAGGGAATGGAGGGTTAGATTGGTCAGGGGTTCGGGGGGGTATGTGAGGAGAAGTGGGTGTAGAGAGCGGTTGGGGCAGGTAAGGGACAGGGAACTGGGGGGTTAGATTGGTCGGGCATTCTAGGGGGGGTATGTGAGGAGAAGTGGGTGTAGAGAGCAGTTGGGGCAGGTAAGGGACAGGGAACGGAGGGGTTAGATTGATCGGGGTTTGGGGGGGGCTGTCAGGAGAAGGGTGTGTAGAGAGCAGTTGGGGCAGGCAGGGGACAGGGAATGGGGGGGTTAGATTGGTTGGGAGTTCTGGGGGGGCTGTCGGGAGAAGGGGGTGTAGAGAGCGGTTGGGGCAGTCAGGAGACAGGGGGCAGAGAGACTTAGATGGGGGGGGAGGAGGGAGCGGGGGAGGGGGAGGGACTCTGGCTGCTAGAGGCCCCAGTGGCTGCAAGCGGCTTTCAATCAGCCACAGCCGTCCAATCAGCCGCGCTGCACTCTGCATGAGGGGAAGGGGGAAATCCCGGACATTTCTACCTTATTAGAAATCCCCCCCGGACGGCCATTTAAAGCTAAAAAAGCCGGACATGTCCGGGGAAACCTGGATGGAGGGTAACCCTAAGGTAGGGGGATTCTGAGGGGGGGCGGGAAGTGGGAGGGGGCGGGGTAGGGCGGCACCCCGTGTCCTCTTTTTTGATTGTTGAAATATGGTAACCCTAATATTGAATGCTATTGTATTATGGTCACTATTTCCAAGCGGTCCTGTTATAGTTACCTCTTGGACCAGCTCCTGCGCTCCACTCAGGACTAAATCTAGAGTTGCCTCTCCCCTTGTGGGTTCCCGTACCAGCTGCTCCATAAAGCAGTCATTTAAAGTATCAAGAAATTTTATCTCTGCATTTCATCCTGAAGTGAAATGTTCCCATTTAGCTGGAAAATGTTTGGCCGGCCCCAGTTGCAAGACTGATACTTGCTGGCATGTGTCTTTATGTATGTGCTTCTGCTGAAATATAATGGACTCGTTCATGCTGAAAATTTAGGAGAAGTGCTCCTTCTACTACAGCTGAGTAGGACCAAGCTATGTGGTGAAACTTAAAATATTGAGTCTGTATCATGTGATACTGCCTGTATGGGAAATGATTAGGTAACTGTGTCTGAGTAACCACACAAATTGCTACAATGCACACAGAGAGAATGATGAGTGGGGCTACTTTGCATGATTGTAGGCACAGAAAGTTGAAAGAAAGGCACAGAGCCGGCCCTGTTTGGGTGCCATCTTTTCAAAGCACACAGGAGGGCAGGAGAGTTTGTGTCCATACTTAGCTCCTGTGAACACTAATACAGCATGGAAATTCCCTGAAAGTAGGCACAGAAAGTTGTGTTCCTCCCCCCCCCAATTTTCTGAGGTGTGTTTGAAACTTGGTTTCACTTTAGGTGGAAGTTTAGATCAATCCTTATTCCGTCCAAAGTAGTTTTTCCAGTCCTAGCATGGGAGCAGTTCTGTGACTTGAACTCAAGACAGGAGGCTGACTGCAAAAACTCTGTTTGGGTGCAGGGCCAGATCCAGGCACCGGCCCACCAAGCATATGCTTGGGGCGTCGCCTGGAGGGGGGCGTCGCCTGGAGGGGGGCGGCGTGGTGGGGCGCTCCGGCCTGAGAGCGGGGCTGCGGCTGGGCTCGCCACCATGCCCGCGGCGCTCTGGCCGCCGGGGAGAGTGGAGCCGCAGCGGGCTCGCCGTCCTCCCCCTGGCGCTCCGGCCGGTCCGGGAGAGCGGGGCCCCGGTCGGGGAGAGCGGGGCCCCGGCCGGGCTCGCTGCCCTCCCCCCGGTGCTCTGTCTGGGGAGAGCGGAGAGCCGCGGCGGGCTCTCCGCCCCGCTCCCGGCGCTCTGGCCGCTGGGGAGAGCGAAGAGCCCCGGCCAGGCTCTCCGCCCTCCTCCCGGCGCTCTGGCTGCTGGGGGCTCTCCGCCCTCCCCCCGGCGCTCTGGCCTGTCGGGGATTGCGGGCCCGCAGCCGGGCTCGGCGCCCTCCCCTGCCGCGCTGGAGGGGGGTGGGGGCGGGAGACGGCGGGCGGCTTTTTTGCCTAGGGCGGCAAAAAAGCCAGAGCCGGCCCTGTTTGGGTGCCATCTTTTCAAAGCACACAGGAGGGCAGGAGAGTTTGTGTCCATACTTAGCTCCTGTGAACACTAATACAGCATGGAAATTTCCTGCAAATACAGGCAGAACCAGATCTCATCTCTATCAAGCTTTCAAATAAAAAGCAGTACATAAAAGTAAATCCCACTCATCAGCTATCTCGTAGTCCCACTCCTCAACCGCCTTTAAGGTTCCCCTGTCATGCTCTCTTCCTTCCACTATTAAAAAAGTTCACAAGCTGGATTTGCCATTCTGGTGTCCAAATGTAAAGCAAGTTCTCCCTTCCATTTTCATGCTCTGTACTGTAATAGATGTGCATGCATGTATCATTATTGCTCCCCACTGCAAGGAACACCAGACCCGTTTATGTTATGCCACTTTGTCATTTTTCATGGCTGGAGGCCCACAGATGATATAAGCTCTAAAATGGAGGCGCGCAAACAAATCCCCCTTTAGCTGAGGTGGTTGATGTTTTTCAAACAGGAGCCGAAGATCACTTAGTTCAAGTTTCCACCATTCACAACAGTGAAGTAAGTGCGGCATGAGGTTTCACTGACAGTCCTGATGTCTGGGCACCATGGGCCTGATTCTCCATCTACTCTGGTGTAAGTCAAGAGTAAACTCCATTGAAAGCAATGGGCTCACACCAATGCAATTGAGGGGAGAATCTGGGGCCATAGATGCAGCATGGCAAGGGCAACCTTCCTGCCTGGGTAACGGAGCATGAACTCCTGCTGTCTTTCCTGACAGTAAGGCCTCAGCCCAGGTTTCAGCCTCCCCGTCACTTCCTGTTCTGTGGAGCTGAGCATGGATTACGTCCCCAGGAAGGAGAGGGCATTGACGATGCCGGTTTCTAGTGGGGGTGTCAAGTGGCTGGGGTCTGTCCCAAGGTGTTCTCCCTTGCCGGGTAAGTGCCCTCCAGCGTCAAGGGCTAATGGAGATGGCAGGGGCCGTGCAGTGTGTGCACAGGTGCAGCATGCTGTGAGAGCACTGATTGATCTCTTCAGAGGGCCCAGCAGCCTGCTTACCCCACAGAGAGAGTGTTTTCAAACGTCTGTCAGAGCCTCTCCAGCTGCTGGAGCTTGGGAAAAGCCAGCTAATTGTTGCTATTTTCAGCCACTTTGCTGCAATCTCCTGTGATTGCTGCTGCAGCTCTCGGGCCTTTTAGGATTCAGAATTAAGTTTCCATAAGGACATGCACTCTAGGAATTCATTTGTTTAAATCATCTCTTTGCAGCTGCGTGTAGATATGCATACACTGGGGTACAGAGCAACATGGCATCCTGCTAATATAACAGAGATTGCAAGCCTGACAGCTAGAAGCCACCTCTTAATCTGCCACTTGTGTTATTCTAGGTGCAAGTAATTGTGGCCACAAATAATGTGATTTTTGATGTTTAAATGCCTATTTGCACATGCACATCAGAGTTCGGGGTCTAAATGATCCCAGAAGAACCTGTAATTATCTGGGTCGATAAAACCAGAGGCCCATTTGAGGCCCTTTGTGTAAATATAGAGTTGAGGGAAATTTAGAATTTCTGTCCCATGGGAAATTTCAACGTTTGTTTCATCCCAGAGAGGACGAACAAATGAAAGGTTTCGGAACAGGAATTCCCCCCCCAAATCTCGATTTTTTGGAAATATCCAAGTTTCATTTTGTCATTTTCAATCTAAATGAAACATTTTGACATTTTTTAAATCAAAATATTGTCACCCACTGGTGGTCCCCTGGGCAGCGCTTGGGGGGCTGAGAGGTTGACTCAGAAGACTGTATAGCAGCTGCTTTTAAGGTGGCTGCTTTTCTGAACCAAACTCTAAATTCTGAGGCATGTCCATCACGAGCTGTAATATACAGTGAGTTAAACTGGCACTTAAAGAATTTATGAGGAAGCTGCCTTACTAGTCTCCTTTTAAGGTTATACTAAAATTTAAACTCCTTCCCCTCCCCCCCCCAAGGGGAAACTGGAAACTGCAGACTGTCATAGTAAAAAATGTCCCTGTGTATCAAACACCCACATCTATATATATAGCACTGGGATTGAAACTCGGGCCACCACAAATGGCACCACTCACGTAGCTGTTGATCAGAGGGAAGTCTTTATTTTTACGTTTTATTTGTCATAATTTCCTGGTAGCATAAAAGTCAGATAGTTACCCAGGCTGAGAACAGACATCCTGGTATCAGCCTAGAAGCCTGGTGCATGACTTATTTAAGCTGCAGTGAATAAACTGTTCCCCTCTCCCCACATCTCCAGCCATTTTGAAGTGTAATTTGATTATGAAGCATGACATTTGGGAGAGGGCTTTCCGCCTGCTGCAGGCAGCCTGGCTTCCTGACGGAGGTCTCTGCAGACCAGCTTCTCATCTCGCCTGCATGGTACAACCTTCCTGTTCTTTCACGTTGTTAGGAGCCTGCTTCTTCACATTGCCCCATTCCAAAAGCTTAGGTCTGGATTTCTCCCACCAGACGAGTGGGGAGAAGCTCAATGTGCTCTGAAGGTTCAGCGCCAGATGAGCATCCAAACATGTACTGGTGAGAGGAGAACACTCGCATCTCCCCCACCCTTGAAGCTTTGGTTCAGTTTAGTTACTCACCCTAATGTCTGGCTGATCATCCAAACTACTTGAACCCCTTGGCTCTGCAAAATGGGCCAGGAAGCCTCCCAAGGAAAGACTTTTTCACAGTATGTCCTGCTTCTGATCTGGCCAGATAGTTCAAGAGACCTTCCAGTTCTTGGCAGAACCAGTCATTTAGGAACCTGTGGCCCTAAAGAAGTGTTCAGTTTTGGCTGAAGTCTGGAGCACAGGTTCAGGTTGATTCTGACTTTATCCAGAGCTGGATCTTTTCCCTCTCCCTCCCCTCCCTGAATCCCAGCTATCATGGAAGCTAGAGATGGATCAGAACTATTAAATCATTCTCCCATCACCTGGGGCCAGCGCAGGACTGTTCCCTGCATAGTCTTGTCCAAGCTAGCGTTAAATGTCCTAAGCAAGCTGTTCTCAACCAGGGGTCCGGGGCCTCCTAGAAGGCCATGAGCAGGTTTCAGGGGGTCTGCCAAGCAGGGCCAGCATTAGACTCACTGGGGCCCAGGGCAGAAAGTTGAACCCCTCCACGCAGGGCTGAAGCCTGGGGCCCTGAGCACCACCACCCTGGGCTGAAGCCAAAGTCTGAGCAACTTAGCTTTGCAGAGACCCATGGGTGTGGGGCCCGGGCAACTATCCTGCTTGCTACCTCCTAACTCTGGCCCTGGCTTTTATATGCAGAAATACAGTTGTTGTGGTACAGGTGGGCTCTGGAGATTTTATAGCATATTGGGGGGCCTCATAAAGAAAAAGGTTGAGAACCCCTGTCCTAAGCCATAGGGTATCTAGCTCTTCCCTTGGGCAGCTGCTCTGGAGCCTAATGAATCCCATTTTGGGGAAGAGGCTTCCTGGTATTCAGCCTAAACTTCCCCTTTCTTAATTTTTTCACATTACTAGAGCCCTGCACGGATACACAAATGTGTATCCACATCCGATCCGCAAAACTTATCTGCAGATATCTGTGGATTTGCAGGACTCTACACTGGGGCTGGTCTGAGGCATCCCCTTGCCGGAGCCTGATTGAGGAGAGCTGCAGGCAGCTGTGGGGAGCCCGTGCAGAGTTGTGGACCCTCCACCTGTCCTCGGCCAGGTGTGGAGCCTGAGGGGTGGGGACACGGCTGAGGGCTGCTCTCATACCCCCCTCCCCCGCACCGGGGCTGGAGGAGGGGCCGCCACGGCTCCCCAGCTAGGCTTCACATTGGCCTGGCCGGGGGTGGGTAGAGACCTGTGGGGCTGCCTGGGGGCTGCTCAGGCCCTCCGCCAAGGGCAGGTGGAGGGTCCGCCGTGGCTCCCCACAGCTGCCCGCCCGGCTCTTACCGTGGCCGAGCTGCGGCTCTGAGACGCCCCCTCCCTGGGGGCCCCGAGCATCCCCCAGCCTGTGTCCCTGCCACCCCGCCCAGTGTCCCTGCCCCCAGCCCCCTGCAAAATATCTCAGCCCCCTTGCCCAGAGTCCCTGCCCCCCAGACCCTGCACCCAATGTCCCTGCCCCCAGGGCAGGTGGAGGGACCCAGGCTCCCTACAGCTGCCAGTGTGGCTCTCCCCAAAGCCCAGGCTGTGTGGAGCCACAGCAGACCTTCTACCTGCCCTGGCATGGGACCCAAGCAGCCCCCCACCCAGTGCTCCTGCCCCCCAGGCCTCCCGCCCAGGGCAGGTGGAGGACCCGTGCCATGGTTCCTCACAGCTGCCCACCCGGCTCTTACCGTCAAAGCCCTGCGCGGATACAAAATTTGTATCCGCATCCGCCTGCTATCTGCAGAAATGGTCCACGGATAGCCACATCTGCGGATATAAAGCGGATACCCGCGGATTTGCAGGGCTCTACCCATTACACCCTCCTTTGCACAGCACCGCCCTAAATAACGCTCCACCATCTTTAAGACTTCCGCTCTTCAGATAGCTGGAGACTTGTGTCACCCTCCCAGATGTCCTTTAGTCCTCAGATTTCCAATCTCCAGTGCTATCTTCCTAGGATGTTCCCTGCTATTGTACAGGCAGATGAGATTGCTCTTGGCCCAGGCAGGGGAACTAGGTTATTGTCTGACTATCCTATGGGATCCAGCTGTGGTGTTTTACAGTGATAGATTTAGAGAACTGCTTCCCCAGTCCTCCTGTCCTCTGGGGGCCAGGCTGGGAGGAGCTCAGGTGACATCACTTAGCTCTGTGGGAAGGACAGCTGGTCCCTTATGGAGCCTGAGAGAAGGATTTGGTATCTCTCTTGAGCCAGGGAAAGATCCTACATGAGCTGTGCCATTACCCTGTGCTGTCGTTGTAACCTCCCCACATCCTGGGAACGTCTCACTATAGGGATGAAGGGAAGGCAGGAAAAGAGGCTTAGCAGAGGGTCCAGCAGCAAGTTCCAGGCATGGTAGCCACTCGATTGGGCTGTGATATGGGGTCTGGGGGCGTTCGCCAGCTCTCGCAGTATAGATAATGCGATGAAGGGCTTTTCTCACCTTCCACTCATTCCGGTCTTAAGCAGTGCTGTCATTTCTGCCTTGCTGAGGTGAGAGCACCTGGACTGGCTTTGTGGGGAAATGGTTTCTCTGAAGGAGATGGGGAGCCCCAGTGCTGCTGCTGGATTTGACAGTGGTGGGAGGAAGAGAGGCTGGAGGAATAGCCATTGTCTGGTATGTAATGTTATCAACCTGGATGTCTCTTTCCAGGAAAGAGACGGGTTTATGATGGGGATTAAAGAGCTAGTGGAATTGCAAAGCCCTGGATGAAATGAGAGAGACACAGATTTATATAGAGAACAGACATGAAGGAGACTGCACAGCCCATGCCACATCTCTGTCCTGAGTGGGGAAAGCACCAGGTGAACAGAAACCAGGCCCAATCTCTATGTAGTTGTTCCCCCACAGTGTCTTGCCCCTGTCCTGGGCAAGACAGAATGGGTGAAACAGGCCTCAGGAGCCTCCTCACCAAGGCCAAATCCTGGTCCTGACCAAGTCTTGCTATTTGGTCCCATTTAATTAAAAAGACCGCCTATCATCCCACACGTGCCGGTAAAATCCCCTCACACACCATGCAGCCCCACTTGCCTCTGCTGACAGAGAGGATGTGCGCTACTTACACATGCTCTCAGCTCCAGAGTACTGTACTTTGTTCCATCGCCAACAGACTCCATAACCTTCACTTCGCACACACACAACCCGCACCCTGCCCTGCACATACTGCACACAACCCCTTCTCACATACTGCACACAACCTCTTCTCACATGTACACGCAAATCCAGCACACCAGACACTCTCTGTTATCCACCCCCCATCTCTCTCACTCACACATTTGGTCCTGAAGCTGAAGAGCAGTAAGGGTATCTTTCCCTCAGTGGGATGGGGTCTGTGTGAGAGTAGTTGAAGGTGTAAAAAATAAGGTGTATTAACTAGAGATGGGCCAAGGAGGTCCATGTTCGGATGTGGGTCTGAATAGGTTTTGGTGCGGGTTGAGAGTTTGGATTCAAGGTTGAATGAGACCAAAGGCTAGCATTTATGTTCAGTGGTATCAAAATCTTGCTAGCTGATCTTAGGGTATTTCCACCATCTTGGCCTGGATCCAGACACTGGACACTGGGGTGTTTGTAGCAATTAATTTGCAGTGCCTTTGTTTTCTCTTTCACCAATAAGAACTTCTCTCTGCCATCCCCACTGCATCGCAGCCTCTTCCCGGCAGTCTCTCACTCCCTTGGACAAGCCAGTATCAGGCAATCTTGTAAGAGTGTGCATGAGAGAGGGAGACTGTCTGCAGAGCACGTTATTTGATATCCAGAGATTCCCCTCCAGACCCTCTCAAACAGAGCTGGTTGAAAATTGGAATTTCCATCTCATGAGAAATTCTGACATTTTGACGTTTGGTTTTGTCCCAGTTTTGAGATGAAAAGTCAAAATAGCAAAATGTTTCATGAATGGAAAGTTTAAAAACTTTTGCTTGAGAAATGTCAAAGTTTCATTTTGGTTTGACTGTGTCCAACTGAGCTGCCATGATGACTCAGACCCCCATTGTCCTTTATGGTCTGGGCTCCCTGGCCAGACTACATCTCCTATGCTGCACCTTAGTAGGAGGATTCCCATGATGCAGTGCCATGGTTCAATCTAAGAGGAGACTGTGGTGCATCATGGGAAATGTAGTCCTCCTAAAGAACCAGGGGAATGCAAATATGAGGCAACACAGCAGCTTGGAGGATGGGGACAGTTCAATGTCCAGCTGACCCAAAACCAAATGTTGTTGTGATCTGGCCAAACAAAGCAAAGTGTTTTGGGGTGACTCAGCCCAAAACAAAATATTTCATTTAGATTTTTCCCACTGAAAAAACAAATAAATTCAGCAATATTAATTTCCCCCAGAAACTGCATTTTCCATTTTAAAACCATTTCTTTGGAAAATTCCCAACCAGCTATACCCACAAAGACTTGGAATCGCGTTTTCCTTGACATTTTATTTGTGGGGGAAGGTAGGTGGGAGTAGAGCATGAATCCCAGCTCACTTCTGTAAGGCCTCTATCTCTGACATCTGCCAAGCTAGTGTCGTGGTTTGTATACATGCACAATACTGTTAATCACCATGGAAGCTAACCATATTGTACCCTGAAATCAGCCCAGTCTGCCACCTGGCTGTCTGCCTCTCTTCCCCGGGCATAGGGCTGTTGCTCTGCTGTGTGGCCAGGACTCCCTAAGCATGTCGCTTTATCCTCCGTCTTCCCAGCAGTCTGTGTGGTAGAACATGCCAGAATACATTGCAGCATGACTTTGTGACACTTGTGTTGTGACATTGCATCATCATTAATGAAATTTCATGAGCATTTTTAATGGCCCTTCACAATGCAGGATGGACCCATCAAATCAGAACCATCCTTTAAAAACAAAGGAGTTTTTAATGACAAGCACTATCAATTAACTGTCTATTACATCGCACATTAAGTTGTGATATTAACAGTGTAACATAATACTCATTCAGATTTCGCATTAAAATACTAAAACTGGATACTTGCAGACCTTCAACTAACTTAAATTCCCAGCATCCTGTCCCAACATACACTGGGGGGAAGGATGGTCTTGTGGATAAAGCACCAGATTAGGACTTCGGAGATGAGTGTTCATTTCCTAACTCTGCTGTGAGGTGAGACCTTGGACAAATCTCCTAGTCTCTGTGCCTCCATTCCCTATCTGTAAAATAGGGATGATACTTCCCAACATCTTGGGGGGCTTATTAGGAATAATTAATTAATGGTTATGAGATCATCAGATACTATAGTGATGGGAGCCAGAGAAGGAGGGAGAGAGGTGAACCCTAAAACAAGAAATGGGCTTCAGTTTAGATCCAGATCAAGCTATTGAAGCTCTGCAAAGCTTGGGTGTGTTTGGTCCAGGGTTTTGGTTCAGCTCTGTATGGAGATAGGAGCTGGCTGTGACATTTGTGTCTAAATCTGGATTGTAAATTCCTTCTCCGTCATCACTGGTGTGGGGTGGATGTAAACAGACCTGGGGCATTGGTTTGGCCCCATGTTTATGTAAAACCTGGGATGGATTCTTCAGGGCCTGCCCCTGTTTAATTTCCAGGCCTTAGCCAGGGAAATAGCGTAGGCCTTCCAGGACACCGAAAGAGGCAGGGTGTGTCTGGACACGAGATCTTTTCCCAGGCCACAGCATTGGGCATTCCAGAGAGTCAGACCAAGATGGAAAGTGCATTTGGGCATGGGCAGCAAGAATGGATTGGTGCCTCCTCCATGCTTGGTGCCTTATCTCCAGCAGGGAGAGCAACATCTCTGCAGTTGCCAACAGCAGCACTGGACCAGGCAGCAGTTAGGGCTGACCGCTGTGAGCTGGATGCTTGCTTTGCGCTCCATCCCCAGATGCGGCTCCATCCCAAAGGGGTCCTGAGCATTCTAACACATTTGAATCTTCCAGGTGACAACATTCCATTCTGCCCTGTATGGCTGACTGGTGGTCACACAAATTCCAACCCTGACCTGCACCTTTATGGAAAATCCCTATAGAATTTTGCAGAGAACCCTGTCCCTGCTATAGAATTCCCTGAGTGATGGGCATTCAGAAAAGGTTCTAGGCTAATTTCTATAGAACTCGGTCTTAATTCTGTTGGACTCAGTCCAGACTGTCCTGGGAGAATTCAGCCTCCATGTTAATTCAGGTTTGGGCTTCCCGTTACTGCTCCAGCAATGAAATCTAATCAGGGTGTAGAGGGTCTGCCCTCTCTTAACATAGTAGGTGTGGGAAAGGAAACCCCTATGTGTTCATTCACTTTTGGGCTTTCCAATCAAACTGCTCCACCGGTGGACATAAACCCTACCATGGAAGGACCAGTCTTACCTGGACGAGAAGGGAATTTGGCTGTTATGTTGATTCAGTTCTGGATAGTTTCCATCCATATCCTCTCTGGAGAGATTACCCTCCCCTGAAATTGAAGGGGGATAAGGCTCAATGGTCTTTGTTCTTGATTTCTTGTCATTGCACCAATGCCTTGAATGGGTGATTTTTTTTTTATTGTTTTCCCCTGGGTGAGAGGGGAATTCATTCTTCTTGTTGATTTTCTTCTGGTCTCTTTTCTGCAGGTTATATCCTCAGCTGGTGTAAATCAGTGTAATCGGTGCAGCTGTACAGACTTACATCTGGCTCTGAGAGCATAAACCTATCCACTCCACTTAAAACTGACCATCCTTCAGTTTGTCCTGCAGGCTTCCAAGGTACAGAGAGGCTCCACTCCAACATTTGCCCTTTTAAAATCAAGTGCTCTCCCCTACCAATCTGCATCCTTGGGCCATGTTGAATAGGGGACGGAATGGCAACAGGTTGGCTTAATCCCAGCGGTAACAGCCATAGCAAGGCACCGTCTGTTGTCTCCCCACTTAGCACTTATGTAATGCCTCACACTGCAAATAGCAGAAGGCAGGTAGCAAAGGCAAACTGGAAGTAGGAGTCCGTCAGCAGCAGACTGCAGCATCCCCAGCGGGCTCTCTGACCTTACGGAAACTGGCTGAGGCCTGTGACGCTCAGAGAAACCCAGACACAAACACAGCTGCCTCCTCTCTCACATGCTTGTTGCCACTTATTTTTCCCCCTCTCTCTGGCTAGTGGCCCAGAGCAAGGATTTTTTTGGTCTTTTTCAGAAGGAATAAATCTTTTATCTGTTGACTACAATATCATATTGGCAGCAACGGCCTATAAATGTGCTTTTTCTGGGCACTCCGGGCTCCCTGCTGCCTTGCTGCAGCCTGCCTCTGCCCCACATGCACCCAGCTCGGCCAGCCAGGCAGGAGTTTAACCCCCAAAGGGAAACGTGGACCCAGAAACACTGCGAGAGACTAGTGCTAACAGCCCCAGGTGTCTGCAGGAGAAGGAAGCACCGGTGGGTTTCAACTTAGTGCTGGAGAATCAGGGAGAATCGTGGAAGCTCTATTGCTCTTGAAGCTTTTCATAAAGCTGGTGTTGAAACCGGTCAGTGGGTGCTAAGTAGAGAGCAGCACAATGTCCAGCAATGTAAGGGGCAGAGCCCTGGAGAGTGGGGTCATGGCAGGAGCTGGAAGCGGCTGACAGAATACTGGGGATACTGGAACAGCTGACAGAACCCTGCAGGGCAGGGATGCTGTAATGGGAATGGTGGAGGTGCTTGCCCAGGGTCCCATGTGAGGTGATGTATTGGACCATGAAGGTCACAGCTTGTGCCAGCTCTGCAGGGAGTGTTGTGGGTGAGAGCAGATCTCTGTTTCAGTCAGGGACCCTGTTAATCATTGCCTGTAGCCGGGCAGGTGGGTTCATGAGACACCCACCCATCTGAGCAGTTCTGAGGCCATGCAGTAGAGGGCAGTGGTGTGCATTGTGGTTCTTAGTTCATGGGATGCCGTCGCACCTGAGTTCTGGTGTCTTTTTGGAGTTGCTTGTGATTTTCACATGCTCCCCATAGCCGTCTCCCATGTCGAGGGGGAGGGCTGGGAGAGCCACCCTCCAGCCCTCGAACAATATAGACACTCTGCAGCAGAAGGGGGCGTCCTGGTGCAGCAGAAGGGAACTTTGTTTGAGAAGGAGGAGAGGAGACTCTGGATGAGCAGATGTAAGGTCAGGGTATGGCATCTCACAGGCAGAGGTGCCAGACAGATGGACACGGAGAGTGTCTGGCTCTGTGCCTCCGAAAGAGAAGGAGGGAGTGTGTGTGAGGGAGGGGAGGACGTGGCAGCCACGTGTATGGGAAATGTACCCTGCGGTGCTGTAGCATTGCCAAGGCCCAAGCCCACTGCTCAACGCTAATGCCCGCCTGCTAACAATCCATCATGTGGAAAGCCTCCTTGCAATTTATGGCATCTGGCTTTGTTCGGTTTCCTGCGTTAGTTTGGGAGAAGAAAGGGAAAAAGCACGGGCGGAGGGGGAGAGGAAAATGGCTCGCTTTACTTAATTATGACTGATTGTGACAGCTTGCATCTTTAGTCTGAGAAGTATCTATGAGGTGAGGGCTGCTTCTCTCGATCAGGATAATTATGTTAATTAAAATGCTTTCTTTATAGCGGTTCTGATTAATAAAAACAGTTCCAGTGCTCTCTTTAAACACTCTAACCTTCTGCTGCGCAAGAAAAGTGGCTTTTCTCAGCAATTTATGACTTTTAAAACAGATTACAGTGGGACAGCCTGCTGCTTTCACGAGGCAACGCTTCCTACGCCACGGAAAGCACAGCCCTTCTCCGTAGAAAACGGGGGGGAACTCAGCTATCAGAACTGGAGCGGGTGGGAGCATGTGTGCATGTGGGCTGTACGGAGGGGAGGTGTCGGGGAGTCAGGCATTGCTGCTCTGCTGTGAGATTGCCAGGGAATAAAAATACCACTTATTTCTCTAATTGCTGTTTATTTCCTCTGCAAAGTATTGGGATAATTAACAAGCTCCCAATTAAGGAAAATTACATATGGGGGGAAAAACAGGTATCTGTGCCAAGCGAGCCTGTTCTCCCCGTGCTGGAGTAGGGATAGTGGGAGGAGGTGGCTTCTCTGAAGGCTCGCCTGGTTAGGGCAAATGGAGAACCAAAGCTGCGGTGGGTTGGGTGGGGTTAGTACCTGTAGATCTCCATAGCTTCTCGACTGCTAGAGTCCCCAGAATAACGATACCCTTCACAGGTTATCCCAACAGCTCTGAGGAGTTTATGAAGGTGGATAAGCTTTGTTATCTCTGGTTTAGAGGTGGGGAAACTGAGGCATCACTTTTAAGGGCAGCATTTTCAGCAATAACCATGAATTTTGAGGGCCTCACCTCTCGGTTGCCTAACCTTGGAGGCCTGGAGCCTGGCTTTCAGAGGGGCTGAGCATCTGCAGCTCTCACCCAAGCCTAGGAAGTGTGAGCACTTGGCGTCTCTTTGAATCGGGCTCAGGATGGGCATGCAGAATCCAAGGCACCCAGAATCAGTGACTGTTCTTGGGAAAACTTGCCCCTTCCCACTTTGTCTACACAGTGATTCAGTGGCAGAATGGGGAATCCCAAGCCCTAGTCCCCGGCTCTAACCACTCAACAGTGCAACCTCCCTTGGGGAGAGTGGGGAGTTCTTGATCTACTTTCCAATTACTGAAACCTCTTCAGTTAGTCTGGGAATTTCCTGGTCATGGGGTTCCTCCTGAGAGTCCAGCACTCCCACTGAACGCCCGAGTGCATACAAACAAGTTAACCAGCCGTGGCTGGATAAATAAGGAATCAGTCTGATTTGTTCACCTCATCCTAGTTTGCTGCTTGTCACACACAGGGCAGTCCTAGCCCTCACTGACCTATGCTCTCCCACAAGTCTCTCTTTGGCAGGGCAAGGAAGAATCATGGATGTATTAATGGTCCTATCACCCTAATGCCTTTGGGCCCTGTAACATCTATGCAAGTTAATGCAACACGGACATGGAGGCATCTACACGTCAGCAACTGTCACGGAGGTACCATGGGGTATGAACAGTACAACCCTATTATGGGAGGAGGAACATCTGCTACCATGAGCGGAGCCAATCGGTAGTAAAGGGATCATGATACAGCCAGAGCTGTAACATCAGTCTCCATCTTGCTGCACTGGACCTGAGAGCTTGTTGGGGAGTTTTTTGATCTCTCTCCCTCCCTCTCTTTCTCTCTCTCTCTAGGCCGAAAAATGCCGCTTCATCAAAACCAAACCGGTTGTGGGAAATGGTTGTTTTTTATGAATTTACCATCTAAAAAAAATTAAAAGTTTGAAAATTCTTGAAATGTCTCATTCTGACATTTTTTAAATGAGAAATTTCTATCCAAAATGACTTTTCATTTTGAAATTTAACTTAATCTGCACTAAAAAAATTATTTAAAAAAAAGAACGAAAAAGATAAAAAATAAAGAAAAAAATTTTTTTTGACTGGCCTGAACTGAATTTTTTGGTTTGTTGGTTGAAAATTTTTGAGATTTTTGTCTTTTTGTCGTGACTCAGGATTGGAAAATTTATGAATTCTTGCTGGACAGGAAAATCATTTCCTGCCCTACTGTGTCCAGAACCCAGCTCCTCTCCATGTGGGAAGCTGGCCTGGCACCATCTGCAGTTGGTGGGTATGGATGGGGCAGGGATGTCCTCTCCCCACCCTCCATGTTTAGGGGATCTGAGGCGTAGTGACTGGCCCAGCCCAGCCCTGAGGAGATGGGCCTGCTTGCCGACTCAGCAGGGTTGTGATGTCTTTGCCCATGGCACGGTGGAAAGGAGAGGCGTGTGTGCCAAACCTGGGGAATGGGGAGAGGGTCCTCACCCAAAACTGCCCAAGATGCTTCCCTTTGGAAGCCCCACCCAGATGCAGCTTGGAGAAGCTTGGGGGCTTTATCCCGGTAGCCCCTTTCCTATCACAGCAAAGCCCACTCTGTAATTCCAGGCAGTGCCCCTGCTGGCCTCTGCTCCTCTGGTGAAGCAGTGCTCAGTGCCCACTCCTCTGGGCACAGCACAGGCCTTGGGCCTCTCTTCCCTGCCTCGGTGGACTTTCATCCCTTCGCTGCAGTTAACTGCCTGCTCGCCTGCCCTTATCTCTCTCTCTCCATCTGGTTTGCTGTTTAACTGATCTGTCAGTCTCCTTCCACTATCTCTGCGTTTGCAATTATCGGTTCATATTTTGTACTTGCTTGCTCTCTCCTGCCTGTCTTCTTCTGTCTCTCTCCACTTCCAAGCTGCTGCGTCAGATGCTTCATGGTAGGAATCTAGGTGGTGCAGGGAACTGGCGCGGTCGCTCTGTGCTAGGGCTGGGCAAATAATGGATTCTTCAGCTCTCTGGCAATGTCAAAAAGTGGGGGGGAAACATCAGTTTCTGGTCAAACCAACCGTTTTGCTTGGACACAATCAAAAAGTTTGGTTGGATCGCAAGCATTTGTTTACTGCTTTTAAATTTTTTGTGTGTAAAAAACCAACTTTCTGTGGAAAGTCACTTCGCCCTAAAAAATCGAAACGTTTTGGTTTGAAAATGTGAAAGTAAAACATTTTGATTTCCCCCTCCCCTGAATTTTTAGGGTTTTTTCAACTCTAACAATTGGGTGGTATCACCATGAATTCAAAACACTGCCATGTTGTGGTATCTGTAGTATTCACTGAAAAAGGTTGTGTGTGAAAACATCTCTCCCAGCTCTGTTGTTCACCTGCAGGGCAAATCAATTATAAGAAGAGGGGAAGGAAGGATGGCCGTGAGGGTAAGGAACTCACCCGAGACACAGGAGATCTGAGCTTAGCTCCCACCGCTGCTACTAACTCCCTGTGTGACCTTGGTCTAGTCCCTTAAACTGTCTATGTCTCAGGTCCCCATCTGTGAAGTGGGGATTATCCTGGCAATGCCCGAGAGGGATGTTGTGAGGTCACATTTGTCAGTGTTTGGGGGGCTGTTGCTTAGATTGTGTTGTTGGGGCTGTCAGAATACCTAGATGGTACAGGCTGAAGCCCAGCTACCTCGGCTGAGAACACTCATGTCAGCAGGTGCCAGTGCAAGCCACTGCGGGGCAGGAGAGGTAAGTCAGTCTCCCCTCACTGTCAGGTTTCGCCTGGTTCCCTGCCCAGGGCTGCAGGTTAGGTTTCATGCTGGGCATGATGCTTGGTGCCATGTGCATGGATCGCGCAGCAATGCTGCGACTCAGGATGCAGAGAGCCTGCAACAGTGAGGTTGCCCAGGAGAGTGGTGTGCTCTGAAAGCAGCGTGGAGGGCACACAAGTCTGACTCTGGCTGCGTCGGGCAGTCAGTTCAACCAGTTATTGCCCCCTCCTCTTTCTTTCTCTTCCTGCTGCTTCCTCTCTCCCTCCTTCATCCCATCTTTCTTGTCCTGTATCCCTGATCCCTGCACTGTATTTCTGTCCACCAGCCTCCCTGCAATGTGGACATAACTCAAACGGTGGAAGACACCAGTAATTTATCTTCCCTTAGTGAAACTGAGCACCAGCATCTTTGCCTGAAGGCAGGAGCACTGTGCAATGCTGGTTGCTTCTAATAAAGACACGAGCACCATAGATTTGTCCCCAGACACCGCTCCACAGCCTGCTGTAATGAAAAGACACTTGGAAATGCTGCTCTTGATACAGCCGGTCCCCTCTGCCCACCTAATCCAGGGAAGCAGCTGTGGGTCTCCAGCAGGCTTTCAGTCATACCTTAGCAAACATGCTGTCTCTCCCCTCCCCCGGGATTCTTTATCCATGTCGACCTAGTGAACAGACCTCCCCGAAGATGGATGACCCCAAAGCAGTTGCAGTCAGATGCCCATGGTGTGTTCTCCATCCTCCCTCTCTGACACGGCTTGTCAAGCAGCATGGTCCGGCAAGCCACAGGATGGCTGTATACAGTGGGCAGAGACAACCAGTGAAGTGTCAGACTCCCTTGTGCTACTTAGACTGCACCTACTCACACCCATTTCCCCATGGGGGGCTGAGGTCTCAGACAGACAGAGGAGTATGTTAGAGCAGAGTAGAAGCTACCTTCACCTAGCTCCTTGGGATTAAATGTACCCATTCCCCGGGGAACCAAAGCACTGGGATTTTTCTATTGGCTCTTGATTCCCACGTGCCACCCTTAACCCGGAGTTCCAGCATAGAGACCATCTGGACAGTTATGTGTGCCTCTCTCAGATACCAGTCTTGTTCCTGTGCATGTGGACTGCAGCCCGCAGAGGAAGCCGCTTGGCTGAAGAAATGAACTCACTCATTAAAGGTGAATGATCTCAGGCAGCAGAATGAAAGTCCCCAATGCCGAGGGCTTGATCTCAGATGGTTTGGGGGAGATTGATGTGGTTTTACCTCCACTTGTTTTCATCAGAGTTGAGCCATGAACTCACCCCCGACCCCAATCTGGCCACTCTCAAACTCTGGATCCGGGTCCAGACTTGGCAGCTGCCCCTTCTGTGTAAAGGGCCAAAGCAGATCCCTGACTGCACACGGGCTGAGACTCAGACTTGGAGCGCTGTCCCTCAGGCCCATTTCTAGCAGAGCTGGGTGAAACCCGGAAACACGCTATTGCAAAACACACAGGCCATTTGTGTCCTGCAGCATTTGGAAAAGACGGTTTTCATGGATTCAGAATATTTCACACACTTCTACTGAAAGCGCCTAGAGGCTTTTCTTCCTCCTTGGCTGCTGGAAAAAGGGAGGGGAAAAAGGAAAAACAATCAACCCCAAATGGACTAATCTTTGTTTCTCAATCTTGTCAAACAGAACCTTAAAAACTCTGTAATGTTTGAGTTTGGAAAAAGGGGTTTTTTTTATAATTATTTGTTGCTTGAAATTTTTTTGACCAGTTTTAATTTCTGATTTTAATCAGAGGAAAGTTACCAGAACCCCTGCCAGGAACTGAGAGAGCTACCAGGCAATGTGTCTTCCAGGTGCTTAAACTGAGCCTCTGTTGGTAATGACTTTCCAATGGAGCTGGATCTGACCCCACATGCCAGTCTGAGCCTTCCTGAACTTTGGGGTTGTTTAAACTCCAGATCTAGATCCCAGTTTTTGCAATTTGCCCCCTCCTTTATGACGGGCCAAGTCAAACCTGGGCTCCAAACACCCCTGAACTCTGAGCTGTTTGGAAGAAGCTGGAGCCCCCTCTGCTTTCCACTCTCCTGTTGCTGTCTCTTATTCCCTGCTGCGTTCCTTGTTGCCTCTGTGTGTTTCTTCCTCCATCGTTTGATTCCTGCTGCCCTTTCTGTCTGCTCTGCCTGTTCTGTGACGTGTGCTTAGGGTCACTTGAGGCTGAACGAAGCTCAGCACAGCTCCTGCTGGCTCAATGGAGGAGAAGATGGCATCTCTGGAGCTCGCCCGCAAACCATAGGCGCTGTGCGTATGTAGCGGAAGGGAACTAGTGACTGTGATGTTGGGGCTCATTGGTGCATACAGGTCAAACAGTGGGTCCAGTTCACGTCTGGTGTGAGTGAGTGGACTTCTCCACACTCTGGATTTGACCCACCACTTGCAGCTACAGCTGCTAGAGGATCCTCCAGCTGTTCATGTCCACTCGGAAAGCTTGTGCATCAGTTTCTCTCTTCCTCTGACTTCCTTCATCCTCTTTCATTCCTCTTTCTCCTTGCTCAGTCAACATCTCTCTTCTTCCCTTTGATGCCTCTCTGGCACTTCAGTTGTAAACCCAAGAGCTGCTCCCCATCCCTGGCTTAGTCAGGAGGCTCCAATTGCTCTGAGAAGCTACTTATA
Organism: Trachemys scripta elegans; assembly: GCF_013100865.1. Taxonomy (NCBI): domain Eukaryota; kingdom Metazoa; phylum Chordata; order Testudines; family Emydidae; genus Trachemys; species Trachemys scripta. Next base: position 48,878,753 of record NC_048307.1, read on the forward strand.
GCTTCTCCTCAGCCCCCTAGTGAGACGCAAGGTCCACGTCACCATTCTCCTGCTGCCTGGAGCTGCCACCCATCCGGCCCTGTAGCCAGGTTCCAGCCCTGTAATGCACTGCCATCTTCATGTCCTGCAAGCCCGGCTGCGATTGGCTGGCTCCCTCTTTTCTCCTCGCTACCCCACTTGCCTCCACTGTATTTACATGTCTATTTTATAATTTCAATTTTTAATGCTTCTGCTCTTTGAAAACGCTGTGTGCTTTGGAGTGGAACACCAAGTCCTGAGCGTCAATTGAGGACAGAGCAATAAATCAACTAATAACTGGAACCTCGTTTTCTGCTCCCGTGGTTCAGAGTTAACCCTCCCCGTGCTGCCTGGCTTCTCCCATGTGCTCAGCCAGTATCCACAAGCAGTGGGTCCCAGTTAATGCTGGGGAAAGCACTGACTGTAGTTGGAATTGCCAGGTGGGAGGCTTTGATTATAACATGTGTGTAATGGAATCCTAGAAGTCAGTGTCCCAAGATTTGAATTCAACCTGCTATAAAAACGGGACATTTGCAAACTTCTCTTCCAGGTTTTGAGCAACCCCAGAGCCTCCAGAGGTGCGTTTGGGGGTCGACGGTCTTTGATCTGGATCCCCTTCTAATCTATGTGGGTACAGCACAGGGCAGGGTACTCCGAACTTTTTCATGTGGGGGTGCGGATCCGCATCTTAATAGAGAGATGATCTCCTGAGCCATCTCCCCTCTTGGCACAATCACAGGACCCACCTGCCCTCCATACTGCCACTTTCCACCTTCCTTCCCAGACTAATGGCCCTGTGGCAACTACACCAATTGCTGACATGTAGAAATAATACTAGGAGAGTAGTAACAGCTGGGAACAAGGAGGAGGAGTCAGCACCTTGTGACCAGCTAGCTCTTTCTAGGCCACCAGCAAGTTGTCCATGGACCAGAGATGGAGACTCCTGGTGAGGCAGGGTCACATAGCCTGGTTCTGCACTACTGCCCTGCTTGGACAGGCAGTAGTTTGTAATCTGTTGGCTGGTTGTCACCTGGCTGAGACATGGTCTCTTCTGGCTTTGCGAGGAACATGGAAAGCTTTGGCTGCATGCGCCATGTCTGGCTCCCCGAGGCCCTCTTGCTGTTAGTAAAAGCAGTAACGTTGCATCAGGCAGCACTCAAATGTCCCAATATGGCAGCACTGCAAACACAGCGTAGCTGCATTTGAAACTCTCTCTCAAATACTCTCTTGCCACATGGAGCCTTTGCTGACAAAGCAGGAGATCTTCCTCTGGGGCATTTCCCTTTGACTGACACCGAAAGGAAGCACAGAAATTGCCATCTTGCAGCAGATCGCTGGGCCAGCCAGTCTTTGTCAGTGGCCAGTCCTAGGTTTTAATACCCAAAGGGACCACAGTGACCGTGTAGTCTCACCTGCAGAACACAGCCCACAGAACATCGCCCAGTGAAGGGAACTCCGCTTCCTGCTGTGTACGTGAACGCTACTGAGTCCCAACCTGTGGTTGAACTAGAGCCAATCTTTTAGAAATGCCTCTAGCCTCGATTTAAAGATGAAGAGTTGGCCCGGGGGGGATTCTATACCCTGTGCCTCCATTGCGGGATGGTATACTATGGTGGAGGTGCCAGGCATCGAGATTATTTCGTTCTGCCTACCAGCTGGCGCTCTGCTTTTGTTGTGAAATGTGAGGACTAAGAACCCTCAGTGCTGACCTTCTCTTTTGTGTGGCGGCGTGTGCCATTCTTATTCAGATGTGTCTAATCCTTTAACAAAAAATACCTGCCTCAAATACATTTTGTGGCAGGGAGTTCCACAGACCAGTCATGTTGCATGAGTGTTTCCTTTCATTGCTTTTAGTTTTATCAAGTGTCCAGGCACAACTCATTTAAGCACGTGGACACCACTCCTGCTGCTATATTCCTTTCTTAATGGTTCCCCAAGGCGCACAGTAGGTAGACTGCTGGTTTTAAGTTACAATGGAAATCCATTGCCCCTTGAATTGTAAAAGTGACCCTTATATTAGCTTCCAATAATGCCCACAGTCTACATCACAGTTGCTTTTTGACTAGCAGGTAGCAATGATTTTCCTCTATTAGCCTCCGCTCCATTAAACAAAGAATATAAATCCATGCCACCTTGGGCTGTGATCTTGTCTCCGAACAGGTCTAGCAAGCTAAGCCGGGTTAGGCATGGTTGTTTTTGGGAGGCCTCCAAGGAAATCCACATGCTGTAGAAAAGGATGCTAGTGATTGCAGTTTCAGTTACCTAGGCTGTCCTCCACTCCCTGCCTTACATAGTGGTGCTGTGTGCCGTTAAACAGCTGCAGCATTCCAAGCCAGCGGTGGCTGCAGTTTGATGGTGAATAAAGCAATTTGTGTATATAAGGCCCTTTGTCATGAAAGATGCTATGTAAATGTACGATGATGATGATATTCATACTCATGACACGAACGCAACAGATGGCCAAAACCACACAGACAGCGACCTGTGCTCATATTCTCACACACAGCCACCTAGTGGCCCGTCAGACTCCTGACACTATCCAGTGTGCATACCCTCTTAGGGGCAACTAGAAGAGAATAGACCATTTTCTGTGTAGATGTCCATTGGGCAGCTAGAACTGTAGAGAGAGCAGCTGGAGGAGGTGTGGCATGTAAGCGGTGTGTGCAAAAGGGCAATGCATGTACACTGGACTGAACACAGATTACATGGTCCATTCTTTGACACTGGGCCTTCAGTGCTACTCACCCCTGTGCAGAAGGCCAGCAAAAGCCTGTTCACTGGGACTTTTTGGGGTTTATGTGTTACATGAGCTTTGTGCAGGCCCCCTGCATGAAGTGAATTTAACCCCTTGTGCCTCCATTTTCCCCCACCTTAGGATAGTAATTCACACCGGCCTTTGCAAAGTGCTTTGGGATCTGCAAGGAATGATGCTGCTGCCTTATTTTTTAGCGCTACCACCACATTCGGGAGAGAAAGTATGTTTGTGAATCTCAGAGAGTATTGAATGCAGTGCTGAGGCTTCATTAAATGGTCCCTGAGACAGACCCGCGCTCCCCTGATACCGTTCTGCTGCTATGAAAATACCAGGCCGCAGAATAATAATAGGAGTCCACTGCGAGATTTTTTTTGTATGCTCATCTGAAGGCTGTATTTTGTACGTGGATGCGATAGAGATTGGAGCCCTATAAATATTTCTGGATCGATAGAGACTAATGAGGCAGGTAGTGCCATTGCTTCAGGTATTTTTCCCTATCGGGTCCCTTAGTTCAATCAGTGCTTGTTTCACACCTTGGCAGTCAGAAAGAATTACACATTGCTCTCCTTCTCTGGGCTCCAGCCCGCTAGGTGCTGAGCATTCGGGTCCTGACCCCACAACACATGCAGAAGTTTGAGCATGCACATAGTCCCTTTTCTTCAGTGGAACTGCTCTTGGGCTTAAAAGCTAAGCAAGTGCTTGGGTGCTTTGCTGGATCAGGGGCTGGAGTGCTCAGCATCTTGCAGGGTGAAGCCACCATTTCGCTAAGAGCTGGAGGAGGAAGGGTGAGCTAAGTCCACTCTTCTTCACAGCCTCCTTCCTCCTGCTTCAGTGCGCTCCAATGGGCCGCGTTGCGTTTATCCATAATTATAATGGGGCGACTTGGTTATGCTTACTGAGCCTGTACACAAATGCTTAATAACCCACAGTAATGCTTTCCCACTCATTAAGTGACACAGACGGGAGCTTCCCTGCCTCCGTCTTGCCCCTTGACAAACTAACTAGCAGCAAAGCTAGCGCTTCACGGTGCTCATCTGAGTCTCTCTATTGGCATCTTAAATTTCACTGGAGGAATGAGCTACCGCTCACACATCTGACCTCCAGGGCCATCACCTCTTTCCACAGAGAACACTCTGTTACAAGGCAAGGGAGGGTCCCCAACATTCAAACAACATATTTAACTAGTAATTGTTTAGTTATTCCAAAGTGGTATAACACCAACCAGAGCCAGCTGCAGTCTGCCATTCCCCAATCTATCCCGGCTGTCCTGCCTTCCAAGACAGGATAACTTTTGGTCTCTCCGGCTACATCCTGGCAACAGCCGGTGCTCCACACACTCCTTTCTTCCCTGGGAATCTGGGCTAGAGGAACTTGGTATCAGATCAAAAAGGAGCTGATTGAAAAAGTGTCAGTGGAACTCGGAGCTCGGGTTGTTTAGCCTAACCAAAAGAAGGCTGAGGGGGGATATGATTGCTCTCTTTAAATATATCAGAGGAATAAATACCAGGGAGGGAGAGGAATTATTCCAGCTCAGTACTAATGTGGACACAAGAACGAATGGATATAAACTGGCCGTGGGGAAGTTTAGGCTTGAAATTAGACGAAGGTTTCTGACCGTCAGAGGGGTGAAATATTGGAACAGCCTTCCGAGGGAAACTGTCTAGCTTTAAGATTAAGCTAGATAAGTTTATGGAGGGAATGGTTTAATGGGATAACATGATTTTAGTCAAATGAACAGCGTGCCATTGCTGGTAAATAGTATAAATGGCCAATGAGGGTCTGGCTGGAGACTCTTGCCTACATGCTCGGGGTTCTATTGATCGCCATATTTGGGGTCGGGAAGGAATTTTCCTCCAGGGTAGATTGGCAGAGGCCCTGGAGGTTTTTCGCCTTCCTCCGCAGCGTGGGGCAGGGGTCACTAGCTGGAGGATTATCTGCTACTTGAAGTCTCTGAACCACAGGATTTGGGGACTTCAACAGCAGAGTCAAGGGAAAGGGGTTGGGACGGCTTTGTGGCCTGCATCATGCGGGACGTCAGACTAGATGATCATAATGGTCCCTTCTGACCTTAAGGTCTATGAGTCTATGAAAATGCAGCTTTGTCACAATCAGAATGTTGCACGGGAACATAGCAATGATGGTGAAAGTTTTGAGGGAGAAGTGTTAGAACAAATCATTTTAGTTTTCCCAGTATTTGTTTTGATGATGTCAAAATGTTTCAATTTTTTTTGTTTTGGTTCATTTTGTTTAGATTTATATTAATTTGAATATATTTATCTAGATAAATGTATATTTTGACCATATCACTGTGAAATGTTGCAATGTTTCCTAACTGAAATTTTTTTGGAATTTCTTTTCTCCAACAAATTTCTTCTTTTTGTTCTGATTCACAATGAAAACAATTTTCAGAATGCCAGAATTTCTCCTGGAACGAGAAGTCCAGTTTCTGAGCAGCTCTTTTGAGGATCTTGCTCTTTGATTATGCCAGCTATGTAGAGAGTTGCCATATATCTCCAGTCATCAGACATAATCTTAGCCAGTGTGGAGCCAGGCTAACTCTGAGAACTATGAATGGGGTACAAAACCTTCCCCCTCTAGGCCAGCGTCAGAGGGGTCAATCCAACGCCCATTGGAGTCAATGGGAGTCTTTCCATTGGGCATCAGTGCTCATTGGATCAGGCCCTAGGTGCATGGATACACAACAGGATGATAATGATGTCATATGAATGGACCCCTTGGTGCAGTAATGCAGAGGGGGGTTCATGGCGCTGGTCTTCTCACCATGCAAGGCTAGTGGACTTCACAGTGTGTAGCTACGCTGTCCCACACACTGCAGTCATTGCAGGTTGTCGAGTGTGTTCTCAGACTCATTGCGCCAAGCCCCCAAATCCGCCTCACACAGTGCGATAGCTCCACTCAAGCCAAATAAAAGGAAGCGAAATAAACCCAAACAGGGGGGCCATTATTCCCGGAGGGACACAGTTCAAAGGAGTGACCCTTCCGCCCACAGCCACTCAGCTCAGCATCTGAGCTTGGAGAATTATAGGCCATCAAATTCCTCCTATAAAAACAACAAGAGCCATAGAAACCTTGAAACCCAGTAAAAATACATGAGAGCAGTAGCAGTAAAAGTACCACTGGGGGCTGCCACAGCCCAGGCCTGTGCAAACCAAAGCAGCAAGGAGAGTGTGTGTGTGAAGGTGAGTCCCTGGCCAAGGGAGGTGGGGTTCCAGCTTTGGTACCATTCATTCCAAACCTCCGGAGTGGAGCAGGACTACCCTGCCTCCAGGGGCAAACTCTGAACCAGGGATGGGCAGCTCCAAAGGCCTGAAGGCTGAGCAGTGGGCCTGATTCTTCTCTCACACCATTGTCACTGCTGTCATGCCATTGACTCCAGAAAGCTATTCCTGATTTACACGAGTCTGGATGAGATCAGAGGGACTCCCCTGCTGCATCTGAGTCTGCTCAGCTGAGCTGGGAATGGCACAAGAATCTGCGTTGTTGTTAAACGTACGGCCCCAGATCCTTAGCTGAAATGAGTTGGCATCTCTCCATTGACTCCAATGCCTATGGTGTTTGTTCTTCTGTTGGGGCTGGGAATAGCACAGAGATGACTCTCCCCCAGTATTTCTGGGAGGTGCTTGGAGGAGCAGTTAGCCAGGTCTTTCCGTGGCAGACATAGCACCAATAGACAATGTAGCTATGTCCTAGTAGCTGTTGTATATTGCAGAGTGTACACAGGAGTTCAGAGCCAGGGATTTGGCTCTTCTTCAGTATTATAACCAGCTTCTTGGAGCAGCCACTGTAGCTAAAGATTCAAATGTAGTTTAAATTGCATCCTCTTTTCACACAGTCAGAGCTCGACTTATCAATCAAATTTGGGACTGAAATTTTCCATTGGTGAAAAGGTGATTACTTTGATAGAGTTTCAGCAAAAGCTCTGAAACTCTTGAGTAATACTAACGTGAAATTACTGGAAGAACTGGTAGTGATGCCTTTCGTTAAGGTTGCCTGATGCTTTCTGTTAGAAGACCCTGTTTTTGGTGGTATGGAGGTGGGGGAAACAACACACCAAATTCCTAACTCTAAGAATGCAGTGAAATCTGGCAGGGTCTGAGGCGCAGAAGTTCTGCTTGGGGTATGGAGGATGCAGAGAGTGAAAAACCTAATAAATACATTGCTAACAGTATAAATCCATCGTGTTTTCCAGCTTCCTCTTGCAGGTGGGGAAAGAGGCATTTTACTGTATGTATGTATGTTTCAGCCCCAATTATCCAAGCCTTATTTACACTAGATTCCCAAGACCATGTCCCATGAGATCTATTAATTACATTAAAAATTCTCTCATTATCCCAAACCTCCAGGACAGGATATGGGTCAATCCCAGATTTACAGAAGTGTGTGTGCATGCAGCCATCCCTCCCTACAGGTTGTCAGTGGGACCTGAACCCAGGGCCTGTAGCACCAAAGTAGGGTTACCATACATCCAGGTTTTCCCAGACATGACCTCTTTTTTGGTCCTCGAATCTCTGTCTGGGCGGATTTTTTAAATAAGAACAAATTCCGTGATTTTGAACTGGGCGTCTGGAGAGTAGCCCTAGCTGCTGGCCAGGTGCCCATCTCTGAAGGCCTGGTATGGTATTGCCACCCTCATTTGTGGCAATGGCGCTGCCTTCAGAGATGGGTGGCTGAATACTGCCCTTCTGGCAGCTTCCTTCCCCCCCCATCTCTTCCTCTCCTCGGCAGTGTCCTCTGTCTGGGAACTTGAGATATGGTAACCCTAAAGCCCAGCAGCGGAGTCTGGTGCTCAAACTAGTTGAGATTCCTGCCCATTTTCTAGAGTAGGTCTCGGTGTATTCCCCAGACATGGGAGTAATTGGGGTCCTACTGTCCTCTTACCATGGATACATGGTTTCAGTGGCCCCACTGCAGGTTAATATGAAGAGCCAGGGGAGAAGGGGTTTCAGGAGGCTGGAGGCTCAGAAACAAGCTGAGTGTGTTGGATTTCGGCACGTTGCTCTCCAGGGCTGGTTTACAGCAGGCTCTGTGCTAGAGAACTCCGGGCCCTGATGGTTCCAGCAGATTGCAGTAGGGTGGGGAGCTCGTACTGAAGCAGCCAAGGAGGAGGGGTAGCAGTGGGGGGGCCCTGCAGGGACAGGAAGAGGGGAGCTCTGCCTCTGTGTTTTGCTATGCCCCTCTTCCCCGCCACCCTTCCTTTAATTCCTGAGCCTTTCCCAGGTGCCAAGGCCCAGCTCATTCAGGACAAGGCAGCATGGAATAACCAGAAATTAGCCCATTCTGCACTCGCTCAGCTAGGCAGGTCTCTTCCCACAACCTCTTACTGGGCACAATGTGACCCAGCTGCTCTCTGCCTGGGCCCACACTCTGTGAACACAGCCCAACGGTGGAGGCAGCTGTGCCTGGGTAATCCCTTCTGGCAGCTTCCTTCCCCCACACCTTTGCTAGCACAGCCAGTGACAAGGGCAGGGTACCTTTAGTGCCTTCCCAAAGGGCCTGCACCCCCATCACCAGGGTCTTGTGGGGGTGGCTCCCTCGCTCTCCCTGACGATCTGATTCTGCTCCCAGTGAAGCTAGTGGCAAAACTTCTGTTGGCTTTAATGGAGCAGGATCAGGTCCTTGCAGGGGCAATGCCCTCTTGCTGGCTAAATAATGAGAGACCTGATATGTGCTCAGAGGTGCTGGTCCCTATGGGCCTGGGCAGCAGGGGGACTTGCAGAGCTTGCTGGCGGAGCTGGCATTCCTGTCTGAGGCAGTGAGCTCTGGTTTACATCCTTCCTGGAAGTAGCCTTGTGCTTCTCGGGACAGGCTCTCTGGCCTCCAAACGCAAGGTGGCAGGTGCTGTGCCCTACAAGGGCTGCTGTATATTTCTCTGCCCCTTTTCCAGAGGCCTCACTAGCAGTCAGGACTCCTGGGTTCTATTCCTGACTGTCACTGAATAGCTGTGTGACCACTGGGGCAGGACACGTCACCATCTCTGTATCCTCCCCATCCTCACAACAGCAGCATGGTAGCATTCTTTATCCCACAAGGGGCATCCTGACGCTCGATTCACCCGATCTCCGCAAAGCGCTTTGAGATCTTGGCTGGAAGGTACCAGCAGCGGACGCAGTCTGACCCTTTCTGCAGCGAAGCAAGCCGGTCGCACCCGGCACCAACACTTCCGGAGTTACCTGTGGCAGCCTGTCTTTGTCACAGACCTCTCTGCCCCTCTTCCAGGTGCTCAGCATTAGCAGGCATGCACAGCGCACTTTGTGTGGGCAGGGAAGATGGAAGGGAGGGGGATACAAGCAAAGTCCCTCTCCCCCTCCCAGCAGCAAAGTGAACCACATCAATTACAAATGCAGCTGCACACGTAGCTAATGTGTATTTAAAATCCCCCGGGTAACTGTATGAAAAGCGGGCCGTGTGCTGGGCAAGAGCCTTTCTCCCAGTGCTCTCCGCCTGCCTGTCACCCTGGCACAGCAATGTCAGGCCGGCAAGCTCCCCTCGTTAATGTCAGGCCGTTAATTGTGAGTGAGGCTGTCACCGCAGCATGTCATATTCCACTGAGTGGGTCATTTGCATTCTCCCCGCCAAACTCTCGTTGTTACAGCTTTGAACTTTCCAAAGGAGCTATTTGTCCCAACCCAGACATGAATCTTTAATTATTTCCTGGTTTTTTTTTTTAAGGGGGGGGGGGGGGGGGGGAAAGTGAGTGAGATCTTGGTGCAGCAGAAGTAAGGTGTATCCAGAGCTGTTTCACCTTCATTTGTCAGGAAGGTGTGGCGGGCAGCGCGCTTTCCACATGCTTTCCGCGCAGAGAATAGAGTGCGTAATGAGTTCCGGATGGATTTTCACTGCTGCCGTGGTGTTCCTGTGCATAGGTGTCATGAGACATCATGTGGTGCTGAGAAGGTGGTAGCCAGAGTTTGTTCCAGATTGGCATGGAAATCCAGCGCTGGGTTTTACTCTTCCCAGGTAGCATCTCCATATTAATAACATGACCTAGCTCTTTTGTAGCACTTTTCATCTGTCAATCTCAATGCACTTTACAAAGGAGGGCAGTATCATTATCCCCATTCTACAGATGGGGAAACTGAGGAACAGAGTGGGGTCGCAACTTGTCCAAGGTCCCTAGCAGATCAGTTGGCAGACCCTACTTCTCCTATGTCCCACTCCAGTGCTTATCCACTAGGGCAAACTGCCTCCATCTAGCAGCAAAAGGCCGCCATTGGGGGCAAAGCCTCATTTTGTGCTAGGTGCTGTACATCCACATATAACAAAACAAAGAGCTTACAATCTATAACATTAATAACCCCTTAACTAGGTGTTGCTAGCCAGGTAGTTCCTATCCAGCCCATCACGGCTGCGGATGACACATGCTCTGCTAAAAGCCTCACTTCACCCCTAGGAACTGTGTAACACAGGGCAGCTCCTGAACTGCTGAAGCTTCACCAAAATGGCTCTGGTTCTGCTGAACAATGGAATGTAATTCTCAGGTGCTCCCCCTACAGCCCTGCACTCAAACTGCATTCCCATCAAACTCTTCTCTCTTCATTTAGATGCTCTCCCAATGCTCCACACCTCTTTTGTGTTCCTAGGTACTATACATAGGTTGCCCTGTGCCAGTGGTCCATCTCCTCAGGTATCCTCAGCATTGCCAGCTCTGGCGCTTTTTGGTGCTGTTTTAAAAGTCCTGACTCCTGGAGTCAAGTGATTCCAAGAGACTCTCCACTTCCATTTAAACATAAATACAGGGGCAGAATCTAGATGGCAAATAAAAAGACCCCCAAATGTATAAGATTTAAAGAATCTCATTATTTTTAAGCCAATTTCAGGAGGGCTGGGGTTGGCAATACTCTTGTCTCTGTCTGTGACCTTTCTGGAGATGTCAGAGCAGGACAATCCCAGCCCCTGCCCCAGGATTTTGCAGTGGGCCAGTTGTGAGTGCTTATTAGAGGGGTGGAGGGAGGTGCCATTCTGTCCCTGAGAGTGATCAGCTGACTTCTAAGGTTTGCTTTCCTTTACAATCAGTCTGAGCTTGGCCAGCCAGATCCTCAGTGGTGTAAATCAGTAAAGCTCCATTGACTTTGCACTAGCTGAAGGATCTGTCCCACAACACCTTCTAGCTGTGTGTAACAGTGCTGCATCTCTGTCTTCTGTGTGTGTGTGTTCACGCATGCACGCACATCTCTCTGTCTGCTCCCTTGGGTATGAGAAACATAGAGGCACGGGGCTGGCAGGATCAGCGTATGCATGTTAATGAAGTTATGATTTATTTAAAAAGCATATGCCATGTTAGTCCAACTAGAGCCCCAATCAAGGTGAATTAATGAACATAAGGAACACAGCTGGGAAGACTCCATACCAGCCTGCGAGGAGCAGAGTGGAGGCACACCAGGGCATGGCCCCACAGTACCTGCCAGTTGTAACTGTCCTTGTGAAGGAGCCCAGCATCACCAAATGGAATTGTGTGGGGCACTGGTGGGTCTCTACTAGGAACCCCCAAAGCATGTTGGGAGAGAAGCTGGCCACTTGTCGCTGTGCCCCCTGCAGGAGGAAGGCAATCCAACATGAGCATAGAAAGTCTCTTTGCTGACTGAGCTACACTCCTGCACTTCATGGGGAGCTGTGGGTCTTTAATCCAGATCCCAGTCGTGTAGTTGAATCCAGGCAGCATGTGAAGGGCTAACAGTAGGACCTTTATACAAAAGGGCTGCAGTATCCTTGGGTTTAAAACTGTAGAGCTTCCAATAGTGCTCCTGGGGCAACTGCTCTGGTAGCCTTTTAATAAGGTGATTGTATTAAGAACACTGCTACTACTTAGCACCTCTCCTGAGTTTGTACCAGCCAGACTTGCCAAGGCCCTGTGCCTCATGCGGTCGTTTACACTGGAGCAAAGTGGGCATCACCGCTCTGACCTGCACAGACAGACTCAAGGTGGCAGGCGAGAGCAACCCTCCAGATCAACCCTTTGCACTGCCTCCAGCTCCAGCCATTCCCTCCCTCTATGCCCTGTCTCTTAGCTCTGGATATTGTTTATCCAGGAGCCACTTGTCAGCACAGCCAAGAGTAGTAGGTTTTAGCAGGCTGCTCAGCTCAACGCTGTGTGCACCGGACGGGGGGGGAAGAGGGGGAGGGTGTGTGCAGGGGAGGATGGTTCCAGCCATGAGGAAATGGTGCACTGCTCAGACACTCCCTGGGAAGACAGACAGCAGCCATGTAACCCCTGATGCAAGGACTCTGGGTGCTGGCGAAGATGAGAAGGAGCAATGCTACAGTGTTACTGAGCCGTGGTGCACCTACAAGTGGTGGAAGGTGACCCCAGTTTATACCCCTTCCCTCCCTCTCTTTGCACAGATGCTGGATGTGTGGTTTCAGTCATACCCACAAGATAACACAGGCCCCCCCCCCAAAGAGCAGTAGGGCTACCGTGCACTAGGAAGGGTCTGCTATGTCCCAAGTGCGTCTTCAGGAGGGCACACATGGATTTCAAGTTGATCAAAGAAACTCTGTAAAGCAAAAGTTAAACTTTGAATTGGATCCATTTGGAACAAATTGTCTAGCGGCATGGTGGGGCCTCCATCACTTGAAGTCTTGAAACCATGACCAGATATCTTCTGTAAGACCTGCTCTAGCCCGTCCAGAGCTTAAAGTGGTAAATCTCTTGGTGAGGATGCAGGAGGTCAGACTGTGGTCTCTTCTGGCCTTAAAATTCACAACACTTCTGGGGAGGGAATCCAACATGGCCACCGGTGTGGAGGCTGGGCTGCAAGCGGAGATGCCACGGACTCTCTGCCTCCAGCAGACAAAGAGCCAGATTCTGGTACTTCATTCGTGTGCACTGGAACTGTTCAAAGAGTAAGGCAGTACTCTGGTGTGAGGCAGGGGGGCAGGTTGGCTGGCCCATTAGCCCAGATTCTGCCCACGTCGTCCTGCTGAGAGCTACCTTCTACAGGGAGGAATAAACTACCTCCCATTTCATGGAGCCACCAACTCCTGCCTGGGCCGTTGGCCGGCTATTCTGCCCAGAGAGTAGGAGGGTTGGAACCAGGGCTCCTACCGCTTACCTGCAGTGGGCAGGATCAGGTGAGTAGCCCCCCTGTGATCCTCACTGCAGCTGGAGTACAATCGGAGCAGGGCCGAGCGGGGGAGTAATGGGGGTTAGGGTTCACCCCCCTGCACAGAGGGCCAGTGAGCCCAGAGTGAGCACAGTTCAGCATAAATAAGCACCCACAGTTCCCATGGACTTCAGTGGGAGTTCAAGGCACTCAGCCCCTCTGCAAGCCAAGCCCTTCGTTGTTAGCACTTGGCATTTGTACTTTCTTGCTCCCTTTTTTTTACTAACTTGTTCTTTATTGACATTTTTCTTCAGAACACAGGAAAAAATGCCAGTACAGTAATTACAGTGCATGTAAAGCAAAGCACAGTGCCGTGTTGGTCAAATCATCTCCTTCCCTTTCTGGAGCTTCTACAGAACTATCTCAAGTGACAAACGGATCATGCCAGGTTTCATTCGGTGTCAGGGGAAGGGTGGGGGTTGGGACGTCATAAAGCCATTCCTATTTATACGGTGGGGAAACTGAAGCCCAGAGCAGTTTAATGGCTTGATTTTTACCGCAGATGCCAAGCACCCGGATCTCACATTGACTGCATTGAGAACTGTAGGTGCTGAGCCTCTGAATATCAATAACTTGCTTAACATTACCCAGAAAGATGGTGGCAGAGTTGGGAATAGAACCCAGGTCTAATTGCTACTTTACCCACTAGACATGCTGCCTCCAAGAACTCTTATATCTGTGACTATCTTAGGGTTTCTAATACCGTCAAAAATCCATCTTGCTCTCATGTCTAGCAGCATGCAATCACAACCCCTTGATGTCGGCATAACAGCCTTCTGTCTCCCCGGTTCCCTGTGAAGAACGACACAGCTGTAGCAAGCTTGAAGCCGGCAAACAAGCAAAACACATTGCGTTCCAGGGGATAATCTGGATTCCACAAGATGCAGATCAGTCATAAAAAATTGAACATCCCCCCCGCCCCGCAAAGTACCCAATAAACAGATAATGTCAGAGATTTATAATTTTGCAAGGCCATAGCATCCACCTTTCATCAGGCAATAAACCAGAAAATGTTTACTACGTGTGCAAGGCAGAAAGTGTAATGTTGCAAAACGATAACACTGTAATAGAGAGGAATAGTCTGTTTATTGGCTAATGGCTGGAGGAATGTGTGTGTACACTATGGTAGAATGTATGTACATGTGCATGTATTTGTGTCTGTAATATATACTACATTGTGTGTGTGTGTGTGTGTGTGTGTGTGTGTGTGTGTGTGTGTGTGTGTGCGTAAAACCAGATTGACAATCTTACACACACTGAGCAGTGCCTCCAATGGGACTGTTTGTGGAGTAAGGTGCTACTCAACATAAGGACAACAAATCTGGCCCACTGCCGCACACAAAACTTTGGTGGACCCATTGGGCTCTTCTTCTGACTAGCTTTTCACCATTGTGAGTACAGGGTTCACAATCCGACCCTTTGTTAATGTAGGTCTAGTGTGGGCAACCCTTACTCATGTTGGTGAGCACTTACACAGGTAGTCCTACCGACGTCATCAGGGCCACTCGTGTGCGTAACTACTACTCAGGGTGAGTAGGGGTTGCAGAATCTGCCTCCTAGAGGTTAGGTTGCAAGACTGCAGAGCTCACCAATGCAAATGCTAGAAAGCAAATGGAGTAAGCTGTTAACTCATTCATCACCTCTTCTATGCTTCACTCATCAGTTCTCCTTCCCAACCTCAACTGCCTCTCAGTCCCGCATATTTCCACTCTCACCTGGACTAATTAACTCAAACCCTTGAGCTCTGCCCAGGTTTGTTGTTTCTTTCTGTCTTTTGATTATTAATAGAGGAATGTTGTGGCTCTCGTAAATTATATCATGTGTAATTCTGTGCAGGGCTTTGGCTTGGGGGGGAGGTGTAAGTGACCAGGAGGCGGTGTGAGATTGCAAATGCTGATGAGAATGTTTTTCTGTAATGTTTAGGAAAACATGTCCGGATGGGCAATCTATGCCGTTAGCGATCATTCTAAATTCAGCACAACTGATATCTGCATATGTTTGTGCATTGCCGTCTTGTGTTTAATGACTGGAGTTACGGCTGCACATTGGTTGGAAATATGTGGGCTATGGATGGGAGGTAGCTGAGGTCAAACAGTTGCATTTTTTTCCTCTGCCTCAGAGTCGTAGCAGGTACAAGGGCTGCTGGTTTTACAGGAAATGGACCCAATAAAACATAAATATCCTAAACCATTCTTTATATAGATTTTCAGTAACATGCAGCATGAGCAGAAGTCTTGCTGGTATGGTGAGATATAAAGATATTATCAATGTGACACTCAGATGATCTGCATAACCCATTCATGGATTTGCTGCTTGTGCAACCATCCCAAACACCTTCAGATGAAACCTGTACAACACATCTGACAGGAATTAATTTGGGGATTATGTATGTATGAATGGTTGGCTCTGAACTCCTAAACTCTTCAGATCAGTTTCTGCCCTGGAGTATGTGGGCATGAGTCTTATTGAGGTCAATGGGATTTGTGGCTGCTTACCACAGAGCTGAATCTGCCTGTTCTCCTCTTGCTGAAGGTCATGCCAGTGTCTCTGAATCAGTAGCATTCCCTAGTAGAGTTTCAGTAAAATCTTGGATTTAACCAACAGTCTCAGTGCTAAAATAATCTAGCTGGTCTCAGGATACCTATTCATAGATACTCATATATCTCTCTCTAGTTGTGAGTCTTATTCACCACTGCATTCCTGTTTCATATTGCTGTACCTTCATTGAAATTAATGGTATTTAATAGGAGTAAGAACAACAGTGAATCAGGACCTGGGTACATATACATCAGTGTTGAAAGCGCAGCTCCATAGAAATCAATTTGTGCATTTCCATTGCAGCGAATTTTGTCCATAGTACAGCTTTTGTTTTGATGACAGGAGTAGTAAAATATCACCCAGGAGTTACAAACTATACCAAAATTATGATAGTGCCCTTTGGAATTGTTTCATAGTCAAGGTGGCTGTTCGGTCCTCTTGGTGATATTTTACCCAGGCGGCGCTAAAAGTATCAGTGTCTTGAATTTACCCATTTCTATTGATGCATTGAGTAAAATGCTATATTCCCCCTAGCACTGGTGCTGTCCATTTAGTTTCCAAGCAGCATGCTGCCTCTGATCATGGGTAGCAATCTGTCTGCCTGCTGCTGTGAATTATAGCCTGATATTGCAGAATATGAATGGTCACATGGGGCAGTTTCAATCAATCATCTGCTCTCACAGACCTATTATTATTTCATGATTGATAATTCAAAGGGAAATTATTATTATGTATATAAATATTCTGTATATAAATAGAATTTGAATTTAATATTATGATTACTATGAAATTCAGCTTTGGCTTATTCTTGTCATTATTATTATTAGCACTTAGAAGTCCCAGCTGAGATTGGGTTCCCATCGTGCTAGGCGCTGCATAAACCTATAGTAAGAGGCAGTCTCTGTCTCAAAAATGCTCACGCTCTGGATCCATATCAGAAGGGTGGAACTTGGGCCCAACTCCAGATAACAGACAGGCTGTGGCTGCCAATCTTATCCCCCTGGGCGTGCGTGTGTCTATCATATACGATCCGCGGAATGTGTACGTATATGATCAATGCCACACAAACACACGCACACACAGGACTTTGGCTTGTCTCACTTGTCTTCAGACAAGCTGCACTGTTTATACTTGCTAAGAGGGGCACGGCAAGTCTGAGCGCCTGATGAGGTTGTGTGGAGCTGTCAGGATGTGACTGGAACACAGTGTCCCCGGGTGTGGTTATTTATTCATTATAAGTCAAGCAAAGACTTGGGGTGGTTACTGCAGCAGTTGGAGGCTGCTGTTGGTTTCTGAAGATTTGTGTGTGTGAAGGAAGGGAGGCAGAGAACAAGGCAGGATCTGTCTGTGAACTGACACGTAGAACAAAATGCCTGACTCAGTTCCTCAGCTTTGAGACCTCTCCTTGTCTGATTTTGTCTTTGAATCACAGTGCGTAGCTCTCGCTCACTCTCTCTGCTTGTCTGCACCCATCCTGCATGCTCTCTCCTCCACTCCCTTCCTCTCTGTTCCTTTTTGACCACACTTGTAGAATTCCAGATGCTAGCCCCATTTGGGCAGAGATGGCAGGGCATCACATTTCAGAGGGGTCACCGAATGATGAATTGTGCTTATTCTGGCTTGTCGAGTGCAGTAAACACTAGACGGGTCGTGGCTATTCAGGATGGTCATGTACCGTGGACAGCCTTGATTTTCAAAGCTGATTAGTGATTCTGGGGCCCCGGTTTTGATACCTTTAAAATGGTCCTGATTTTCAGAAAGTGGTTGCTCAGCACTTTGGGCTTGATCCTGCACAAGTTGATGTCCATGGCAAAGCTTCTATGGATTTTAACGGTGCACAAATAGAGTCTTTTTGAAAATCAAGCCCCTTAAGGTGTCTTACCAAACTGTGAGTCTCCCAAAATCACTAGTCACTTTTGGTCAGACATTGTGACTTTGCAAATTGCAGGGTGCATTGGTAGGCATCTCGCCAAGGCATTTTCAGAGATTCCAGCTGAGCCCATAAGAAGAGTCCTGAGAAGGGGCAATAGGGGAAAATGCCTGTTCTCTGTTTATTTTAGATTTAAAATAAAAAAATAGATAATAATTTCCAGAGTTTAGATCCTGAAGGAGTGTATTCCACAAATTGCCAGAGCAATTAAATTAACATAACTTCACAGCCAGCTCCTCTAAACACGTTGAAAAATATTTACCCATTAGACAGGTTAATAATAGAGTTCACAGATTGTATCGATTTTAGCCTATGATCATCTAGACTGAGCTCCTCCATAACAGCCCATCGCATTTCAGCCTGCACTGAGCCCACCAAGATGTGGTTGAGCTGTAGTGGTCATTGAGAAAGACTAGGAATATGACCAACTTTGATGCCAGCACATACACATTTTACACACACTATAGAACTAAGTCAAACATACATTTTTTAATCATTTTATTTCCAGTTCAATTGGAGACTTAGGGACAGATTTTTAAAGGTATTTAGGCGCCTAAAGGGGCCATGGGAGTTCAGCATCTGGGCACTTTTGAAAATCTCACTAACCACCTATCAGCATCTTTAAGCATCTAAATACCTTTAAATATCTGGCTTTGAGAGTCCAAACCCTCCAAGAGACACAGGAGTAACATTACTTGTGTGTGTGATCCCATGGACTTCAAAGTTACTCCTGTAAGTGTTTGCAGGATCAAGCCCCTAGTTATTCAGTATGAAAATCTGACAATAAGGAAATACAGATTGGTCTTCAGATCATAGCAATTTAATACCCCCAAACTCAATAAAGAGCTAAACCAAAACTGCTTTTTTGATTCAACAGATTATTCACTAAAAATCCAAAGACAATTAGGCCTCTCTTGGTAGTATAATAAGTAAACATAAACGTATTGCTTTTCAGATCACAAAGTCTCAATACAAAAGATCAGTAGAAAACTAAGTAGAAACTGCTTTTTATAGGATTCAAATTCCAATTAAATTATAGCAGATTATTCAACAAGTAAAGCCTACAGAAGGAAGCCTTGCTTATGTATCAGAATGTAAAATGCAAATATGTTGCTTTCCAGGTCACAGAGTTTCAAACCAAAAGACAAACTTACCATAAGTAAAAGTGATTTCATTCAAATTCTAGGCGAATCGATTAAAGTAACTGATCCTCAACTGAATTATTCATTTTTTCATCAACAGACTTATTTCTTCCTTTCTTTTTCCTTAATTTGTGTATTTGGAAATATCACTGCTTTGTCAGTCATGAGAAATACTTTTTAGTATCCTTGATGAAGCAAAATTTATCAGAGAAAAGAACTAACAGAGAAACTCTGAGCAGAGAAATATTTTCTTGCAATGTTAGATTTTTTTTCCATCATAAAATAATATATTTTAAAGCCAGAAGGGATCTTTGTGATAATCTAATCTGACATCCTGCATCAAACCCATTTTTTTCATCAAGCCTGTTAACTTGTGGTAGAGCTAGAACATATCTTTTAGAAAGACACCCAATCTTGATGTAAAGATTTCAAGTAATGGAGAATCCACCACATCCCTGCATTGCTTAATTACCCTTGCTGTTAATTGGCATCTTACTTCATTTGAATTTGTCTAGCTTCAATTTCTAGCCACTGGATCTGATTGTGCCAGCCCATGTAGGTCTGGAGATTTCTGGGTAAAAGACCCTTATAATAAATCTTTCCTTTTGATGTCTCAGCATCTATCTCTACTGATCTAAAGAAGACTCAAAGGTCATGAAAATAATTTGAGTCGATGGATTAGAACTAGCTAGAAATACTGATACTGAAATTTTGTGATGAATCTTGAAATGTTTTAATGGTAGGATTAAATACCTGTAGATCCAGAACTTAAAAAGAGAGGACTCTGTTCAGTCTACACACAAATTATAGTAGCTTGGAAATTATAGTACCTTGGAAACAATTTGTAAAACCTCAATGTTTAAAAAAAGTGGTTCCATGAATTCATCCATCCTTCTGTACTAATGAATTTGAACTTTCTTCCTTAGGTTGTAATTGGAAGATATTTTCTCTTGCAGCTGTTAAATAACCACCTCCAATTACAACCTTTTCTACCTTAGATTAGGGACATTGGACCCAATCCTGCAAACATTACCAGATTGTGATGCCAGGAGTTGTCCAATCAACTTCAGGGAGCCTACACATAGCAAGAGGCACTATTAGCTAGCGGTGGGGATTACGATGGGGATGGGAGATAGACGGTTTTCTTCTTGTCAGACCTCCCGGCCCTATCAACGTTGCTGGAATGGTCATTGCTACATGTCTCCAGTGCTTCTTGCTTTTTCATTGTCTCTTTGGAGACAATCTGAAAAAACATGAGAGAAAGTTATGTTATCCCGTTCTCCCTTATCTAGAGCACGAGGCTGGGGAAGAGGAAGGTCAGCAGAATGATGGTGCTACAGTCGTGGGGATAAAGGGGAGATGGGGAAGAAAAGAGGTCTAGGAGTAGATCTGCTTGGGACCACACTGTGAATGGGGACTAGCTTGGGGGTAAAAGTGTGCTGGAGACACTAGGCAGCTTAGTCTTTAAGGACTCATGAATCATGCCAGCCACAGCATTATCTGGGAGATAACCCCACTGCAAGAAACACAGCAGCAATGGAATGAAATGCAGGGAGCCTGTAACCTTGGATAGCATCTCTGACCTCAGCAGAGAGACGTTGACTTGAACCATTCTGGGTCTGGACTGGACAATGAAACTCAGGTTGGCTGTGTGTGAGCGAGGGCTAATCTCCTTGCAATCTGCCTGCTCTACCCCAGAGGTCTCCTAGTGATGGATGCTTTGTGACTAAGGGCTAAACTCTTTGAAATGTACCCACCTGTCTTTCTGAAATTCCTATCTTGTCTTCTTGTAACTGTGACTGTGACAGGGAGGCTATATTGGACCTGAAACCTGCCCTTCCCACCCTCTGATGCTGTCATTCTGGGGCAGGATGGTCCATTATTAGTTTGCACTCTCTCCCGAATCCACCTCTACTTTTGCACCGCCCGTGTGCCCTGTCAGACCCTCTGGCTTAGCATGTGCATTCAGGAAAGAAGTTTGATCCTTACTTCCATGTGCCAGGCTAATGCACCTTGTCATTTCACATCAGAGCCAGGTTGCAGGAGACCAGCTCACACAGCCCCAAACCTTCACCCTCTACCTTCCTTCCCCCTGCCACCCATCAGAAAACGCCAAAGCCATCAGGCTTTATGGAGAAGGTCAAGCATAATTCTTGCTTTAATAGCCTTCTTTGCCGGAGCATGCTGAATCTTAAAAGGATGGTCCACCAGGGAGGCTAAATATGTCACTGAGATGCTGGAGTCATAGGCTGTCACACTGTTAAATGGCATGTTAGGCACAGCAGATTCGGACAGTTTCTGTGTGTTGCTATTTCTTCGTGGCTGTTCAGATCAGTCACAACGGTGCAGCTGAGTGTTGGCAAGATCAGACCCAAGGGAGACAGGGAGAAACATGCTGAATAGGGCTGTCCCCCCTCGACACACACACACGTTTTGCAGCTCAGTTACTGTACATTGACCAGAGTCAGATTACGGGAACACGTTCAGTCCGGTTATACCCAAGGCCCCGTGTACAGTGCAGTGCATTAGACCCAAATTAGGCAGGAGGGATCCTATATTTATGTGCTGCAGACCCTTATGGGGAGGCCCTGCCACAACTGTCAATCTCAGCCTTGTCCCCTGCCCTAGCACACTGCAATCAGGACACACACCCTGTTTTGTTGGTTATTTGGATATTCTTTCAGTTTGCTCTATGCGAGCCCCAAATGGTCCGTGTGCTGGAGATTTTTGTATAACTGCCTCCGGGGAGTAGTCGGGGGAAGCTGAAAGTTTTGGCAACTGCCTGAAGAACAGCTGGGGTTTCTATCACCCAGGAAGATATTGGACATGGCTTTGGTGTTTAGGAGACTGCTGCAGCTTTTGTGCCGAGGAGGAAATGCATCTTGTCTTTCCTCCCCTCGTTCTTCCCATGGGCAGAGTCATTACTGTGTATTATTTGTACGGCAGTTCAAGGGTTTCTTGTGCCCTGGTGCAGGGAGGTTATGTCTACGCTGCCAAAAACAAAAACAAACCCAAGATGTGGGTTTAACGCAGGTTAAAATAGTGAAGACACAGCAACGCGGCTTTTTTTGGCAGTGTAGTTACACCCTCAGATCTGCTGGTGGGATGTGCCCTGCTCTGCTTTCCCAGCTACTATTCTGCCTTGTCACACTGTGCCCTTCTCTCCATCCTGCTGTGAGACGATGCTCGGTCTTCCCTCATCTCCAGTCGGGGCATCCCTGGACACCTCATGCTATTGCCGTTCACATTAATTGGCAGCTACGTCAGGAGCTGGTATGAAAGATGAGAGCCCAGGGCAGAACTTTCTCCCAGCTCCTCCGTGCCTCTTCAGCTGCTCCTGCCGGGGTGTCCACTCTGCAGGCTGGATGGGGGGCTAAAGGGAAGAGACGCGCGTTTGCATCTATGACACTGCTTATGCAGGCCCCGTCTAGGAATCTAAATACACTCCTTTGCTCTGGATTGGGGCTGGCTGCCCTCATGAAATGGGTGTTCCCCTCCAGTGGGCAGAGTCAGCACTATGGGCATTCCATAATAGACCCCTCCCCACCCCAAGCAAACAGACTGTGTGAGGGGAGGGAGAGCCGCTGGTTCCTGCTGGGGAAGAAGCTGGAATAAGTGAGAGCAGACCAGCTGATGTGAGGGAAGTAGGGCTCAGCCCCTTGGCGAAGGAGGGGCAGCCGCTGCGGGAGGCTGGTGAAGAAGAGAGTCGAGGAGTTGTGGGGTGCAGTGGGGAGTGGAGAGCAGGCAAGTAGCCAGCCCTTGCACAGAGGAGGGGAAGCAGCCCAGATCAGTGCAACCGAGGGGGGAGGAGAGAGGCTTTCCCCTCTTGTGGCAATGGCTGAGCTTGCAGCGCGAGCTGCCCCCTCCCGGGTACCATGCTGTCCATGGAGCTCTGCACTCCACCAGGAGGGAAAGGGAGATCAATGTCACATACATGTCGGAAGGGTCAGCGGAAGGGGCTGCCGGATTCACTGCGGTCTCGTGAAATACTGATTTCTCTCTCTCTCCTGATGAAGACAGCCCTTGGCCTGGATGAAAGATTTATGCCTCACACACGCACACGGAGGATGGGGTGGGGCAGGGGCTCTCTTGCCGCCTATCCCTCGAAGTGTGCCTATTCCAGCTGTCTGCCTGTTCCTCATCTCTGAAAGGTGGCTGCCGGTTCATTATCTCAGCCTCGTTTATTTCCATTGGCATATTTCCTCTGTCTGGTGCCTTTATATCTACCTGGATCTCCCTCATCGAATGCCTGCCTGCCTGGCTCTTGGCACAGCCAGCGGTGAGACATGCCACCGGCCCAGCAGCATGGAGTCTAGGCCACTGCCGAGGCTGTCTCCAGGCAGGTCTGGGTTAGTGCCTCCCATGCCAGAGCTGTTTGGGGCAGGAGAGAGGACCCCTCTGTAAGATTTCAGCATGCAGCAAAGACACCAGTGGAGGGCTGGCAGTGAGGGGCTGGCATGTGGGGGGCCAGGGGCATGTGGGTGACTTTGTGCAGAAGCCCCAGAATGGGAGAATCGTTTCATGTCTTGGTGAAACCGATGCTTGGGCTGGTGCAAGTGGGCTCTGAGGGAAGCTTCCTGCTGCCCTCCTCGGCCAGAAGAAGGGTTACTGCCATGGGCCCCAGGGAGAGGAGGTATTGATGAGGCGCACCAGTGAAGTGATGCTGGAGGAGGGCCTGCCCCAGAGTACCTGTAATGCCAGCAGACGCACATCTGTCCCCATGGGCACTCAGCGGAGGGTGCGTCATTATTCTGTATGTGCAGGGAGCAGGAGGCGGGGACTCTGCCTCCGTGCAGGAAGCTATGCCGCGGGCACTGGTTGTGACACACAGGCACAGAAGGGAGGGGTGACTCCTCGGTAGGAGCCCACAGCTCTCCTGTGCCCACGAGTGCCCCATGGAGCTACTTGCTCTGAGTGCCATGAAGGCTACAAACCCATTCCAGGTGTTAAAGAGACAGGATTGCACTGCTCTCCCTGATCAGCCCAGTAAGGAAACATATGGATGGTTTCTCCTCCTGGAGGCCTATGAAATGTCCTCCCCACAGGATTTCTGTCCTCTCGATGGTGGGAGGGACAGCTCATGCCAGCTCTTAGACCAGGAATTTTCCCTTTCCCCCCAGACCCTGGATTGGAAGCATTCCTGATCTGATCTCTGGACTTGGGGCTACCTGGATAAGTAGGATTCCCTCTTTCCTCTATGGACAGAAATTTATTGGCCACACCAACACATGGGGCATCAGAGCAGGGGACTATAGCTTTCCCTCTCAGTGATGGTCCAAGAGCATACATGGGGGAGCACCTATCTGGCAGGAAATGAATGGGAAGGTACGTCCCACAGCTACCAGCCAGGTCCTACTTCTTCCTGACTCTTCTGACCTCCATCTTACCAATTGTTCAAGAAAAGGGAATGCAAGGAAACCCCATTCGTTACCTCTTCTCAGAGACTCAAACAGCATCCAGACCCATTCACTGTCCTTGCTATCTGTCCATCTGCTATGGTGTGCTGAATGAGGGGCCTATGAATAAACAGCTCCACACACCAAGGGAATCAATCTGGTACCTTGTGCCACGTCTGTATTTAAAATGTAGAAGGTTCACCATGGACTGAAATGTCCACAAGCCAACTCTGCCCTTTTTGGGCGTCACATCACGCCCATCGGGATTGGTGTTATGAATCTGCTTCATCAAAGGGTATTGGACTTATTTAGTAAAAATACACTGGGTATCTGTAAAAATGAGGTGGAGATCATCCTGATTGTGCTGCAAAGCTCTGGTGCCAGAGAGCTTGGGGTAACACTGAAGGAATGGGGTAATGACTGATGGTATTCTGACGGAGAAACATGGAGGAGGCAAATTGCCAGCCTAGTGGACAAATGTATTAAAAAGCTTAGGTTGTAGGGCTTATGGAAGAGCTGGTATTGAGAGAACATGAGTGGAAATCAGTCTAATTTTAATTGGGATGGGGAATGGTTGAGCCTGGTTCTTCTTGTTCTTAAAATGTGTTGGGTGAGGCAGATGGATCGCTGTTGGTTATCTTGCCCTGACCAAGTTCTACAAAGGCGGAGGTTTGTGAAGGGACATGAAGAGGGGAGCAACTGAGGATATGACTGACACTAGACTGTGATGGTGCCGTGCATTGAAATTTCTGAATTCCCTCTGTGTGGTGTTGTGATGTCATATTCCTGGTCAGGCTAATCAGGGAGCACTCCAGGCAGTGCATAGGGAATGAGGAACGTGGCATTGAAATGGCCAGCCATACCACCTCATTCTGGGCCATGTTCCAATACCTTTACTTAAGTTGGGCAGTAACTTATTCTGGGGATATTGCCATTGAGAGGCAGTATGGTCTAATGGATAGGGGGCTGGACTGGCAGTCAGGGGACCTGGATTTTGTTCTGTCCTACTGACCTACTGTATGACCTTGAGTCAGCCACTGCACCTCTCTGCACCTTTGTCTCCTCTCCCGCTCTTTGTCTTGTTTCTTCGGGTAAGTAATGTATCTTACCATCAAACCTCCTAGCACAATGGGGCCTTGATCTCAGCTTGAGCCTATAGATTCTTGGTGTGAGGCAAGGACATCAGAATCTGGCTCTCTGCTTGATCTCAGACGGTCAGAGTTAAGCAGATCCAGGGTTGGTACTTGGATGGGAATTTAGGATGTGTAACAAGTGTTAGTGATTCAGTAGGTGGCACTCTCCCCGGTGAAAAATCACTGACTCAGTGTCCCAGCCCGGCGCTGCGGTGTCCAATGCAAGGTGAGACCATGTTCTCAGTGGCAGCACACCAAGGTAGAGTCCAGCGCAGTGATTCGTCTGTCCCTGTGGGGATAGTTTAAATGTGTGTGTATTTAGGTGGCCTGCTTGACGGAGATGATCTCCCTGTTTGCTCACTCATCTGTTGTCTTCTTTGGGTTGTTTTTCATAAACATCATTTTCGTGCCGTGATGCTGAACCGTTGTGGGTCCTGTGGCTCTGCTGGCATTGGTTACAGGTACTCCTTTAGTCCCAGGGGTCTCAGCTGCGAATGCTGGGGGTCCAGGTTCTGTTTCCCACTTCTCCCTGCAAGTTAACGGATCTTCTCTTGTTTGTTTGAACTGGTTTTAGGGTCACTGGAAGGTACCAGGTTGATACTGACGGATGGCAAAGGCCTCTCTTTACACACCAAATAGATACAGTACAGGCAGTGGCAAACGCAGCTTCCTTTTGTGCTCACTCAGCAATCCTCCATCCTCAGTCAGCAACCCAGAGGGACGACCTCTAGAGAAGACAGGCTAATTCAGTCTCCATGGCCTAGTCAGCCATTGGCCTTCTGGCGAGATGGCCAACAACAGTGGCCCTTAGTGATGCTGATCCCTGTCCGCTGGAAACAGCACAGATCATACTGGGCCACAGAGCAGCCATCAGATGATAAAGACTTTCAGTCGCTGTCTCCCTGGGCAAGATCTGAAGAAGTGACCTAGAGTTTTATCCCATTTCCTAGTCCTCTGAGCCATTCTCTGCCCCGTCTTGTTCTGTGTAATGAGGTGGCTGGCGCAGGTGTGCGTAATAAAGCAACACATGGCAACCCACAAGTGCGCGGCTCCCTCCGGGAGACTGCACTCTGGGCACTGCCTCCCCTTCCGAAACCACACACGTTCGCGTCACTGACATCCGAGCTGCTCTGCTTGCTGCAGCGTTAAACCTTGATAAATGCCTTTAATATTTAATTGGTCTTTAAAAAACATAAATAGCTGGGATATTAAATGCAGCTCCTCCAACCGAGTGAGGCAGATAATGTATGTTAGCTAACCACCAACGGCGATCTTGCAAATACAGGTAGTGTGGCTTGAAAGCTAGGATCTGGGAGGGGATTTTTATTTTGTTGTTTACACTCATGAAAGCGGGGAACTGACAGCCCCGCCCTGACTCTGCCAAAGCTTCCCCCACCGCCTTGCTTTTGACCTGCAACACCCCAGTGCTATTACAGGTGTGCCACCCATCCCGGAATGCAGCACCCCAGGTCTATTACAGTTGTTCCCTCCCTCCCTTTCCTGCAGTGCAGCATCCCATGCTGGACCTTGCATACACCTAGTAAGAGAAGGTCCTCCAAAGAGTTTGTAATCTAAATAAACAGGCTGTCATAGGGGAAGCTGATCTTTAAAGGGGTTGGGGCTCAGCTGCACCTTAGCTCACCTCCCCAGGGGAAAGAGATGCACGACAATGGGTCAGATGACTAAGAGCAGCTTGTGACGAGAGAGACAAGGGAAAACTCCCAGGAGAGCAGATCTTGGGGAGGCAGAGCTCTGCCAAGTGAGGGTTGGAAGTGCCTAGGAAGAGGCCCTGAGAAGAAGCAGGGCAGTTGTGCATTATGAAGGCAGAGAGCCCAGTCATTCAGGGTTCCCAGGTCTAGTGGAGGTTGGGGAAGGGGGTGCTGCCACCCCTTGAGGGGGTGCAACACCCCCACCTATTATAAGAAGAGGACCAAGAGACTGTTCATGCTGCCATCTAGCAGGGGAAGGGGGTGCAGGGACCCCTGCGAACAATGGGAGGCTGAAGGGACTGATAAGAACCCAAGTGGGCTTGAAGGCCAGAGAAAGCAGACAGACCCTTAGGGGAAAAGGGTTGCACCCTGTGTGAGACTGGGAAAAGGCTTGTGTGTTTGTCTCATTGGGCTACAGCCTGGCCCTTTTGGACATTAACCGAGAGGCTAGTTCGCAGCAGACACAGGACAGTGCTGGGAGCCAGGATTGCTGGGAGATAGGGAACAGCTGAACTAAAGGGAAACTGAGTCAGGGTATGATGTCAAGTCTGGAGGGGCCTTGCTATAGAGCAAATCGTGAGAGGGGATCACTAGAGATCGCTGCCTATCACGCTGACAATTACTGCTGTCTTTTTTTCCTGTGGTCCCACATCTGTGTGTAGTCACCTGTCGTCTCTTGGCTTATCCAGTACTTAGCCTAGCAGCTCTTTGGGGCAGAAGCTGTCTTTTTGTTCTTTGTCTGTACAGTCCCTAGCACAATCGGGTCCGGGTCCATGACTGGGGCTCCGTGGCACTAGCATAGTACAAATAATCAGGGCCGGCTCCAGGGTTTTGGCCGCCCCAAGCAGCCAAAACCAACAACAACAACAAAAAAATCGCGATCTGCGGTGGCAATTCGGCAGGAGATCCTTTGCTTCGATCGGGAGTGAGGGACCGTCCGCTGAATTGCTGCCGAATACCTGGACGTGCCGCCCCTCTCCGGAGCGGCCGCCCCAAGCACCTACTTGAGAAGCTGGTGCCTGGAGCCGGCCCTGCAAATAATAATGAGGAACAAAAGCACAGGGAGGTGAAGTGACTTGCCCAAGACCTGGGATTGAACCTAGGGCTCCTGAGTTCTATCCAGGGCCTCTTTGTTGGGCTGCACTGCCTTCCCAAGCTGCCTGTGCTTTGAATGTGCCTCAGTGGTGTGAATGACCCTTTTTACTTGTGTTCCACAAACACTCCTACGAGCAGTGATGTTGTTTGCAGAAAGCCTCGTCCAGGAGACTCCTCCCTGGAACCTGTATCTTGCTGGAAGTGTTTGTGCAGCTGTCTCGACCTTTCTTTGTTTTCCTTCCTTCCTGTTCCCAAAAGCTCCGGTCCAATGCCACGTGACATAGCTAATAGTTGGAGCGGATCAAAAACAACCTGTAGGCTGATCACTTTTCATAGGTAGTGTTTGGACTGTGAGTTTGTGGATAATTCATGGACAGAAAAAGGCCACATTGATAGAACAGACTGACAGCATTCCTATGGCAAGAAGCCTGGTGTCCTCTGCCTTTCAGGAGCATGAGGGTTGTAGCAGGTATTTGCAAGAAGAGGGGCTGGGAATGGAAGACTTATGGAAGATGTATGCTGAGGTGTTCTTAAACCCTGGCATTCTCATTGGAGAGCTGGTGCAAATTTGCTGTTGTTAGGGTAGAAGCTTTAGTGATTCAGTTATAGAAGTAATTGACTCAAACTCACTTTGAGGATTGGAATCTCTATCAATTAAACTCCCCCCCACACACACATGCCTGACTTCACAGATGCCAAAACGTGGGCATCATGCTGTTTCCATAAATAAAATCTGGACATAATCCATGCATCCTCCACTACGCTTCTGAAACTCTGATGCCTGCAAATGAGATCACCATACTCACTTGTGCTCAGGCCGCCAACGTGAAAGGCTAAAGCACTTAACCTCGTGATGCCTTGACTGACCATCTGGCTGTTAATCCTTAGGAAACAGTTTTTTGTTTTTTTTTAACAATCATTATGTAATTTACCTGAACCTCCCAGGCACAGGTAGAGATGAGACATGGGTGTGACATGTGGCTGTAACCAAAGACAGTGTCGCACATCACTGAGGTCTGCCTTCTGACCAGATTTGATGGTGGTCTGAGGTCTGTGCACTTCGATGATAAGGCTGCCCTACATATTGGCTTGGCAAACTCCTCATCCAGTAAGCAGTAAACCGAAATCCTGTATTGAAACACTCCAGAAAATGCAGGTGTATATCCAGCTCTAGATCTGAACATCAAAGCTAGTGCTTCTGGGCCAGATCCTCAGTGGGTGTAAATCAGTGTAGCTCCTCTGACTTCAGTGCAACAGTGCTAATTTGCACCAGTTGAGAATTTGAGTCAAAGTGTATAACAGGAAATCCTAGATCCAAACACGCCAGGAGAGCTATGTGAATAACTGATTATTTTCTCCCTGTTCTTTGGCAGTTCCAAAATATCTGGGGGGGAAATTCATAGAATCATAGACTATTAGGGCTGGAAGAGACCTCAGGAGGTCATCTAGTCCAACCCCCTGCTCAAAGCAGGACCAACCCCAACTAAATCATCCCAGCCAGGGCTTTGTTAAGCTGGGCCTTAAAAACCTCTAAGGATGGAGATTCCACAACCTCCCTGGGTGACCCATTCCAGTGCTTCACCACTCTCCTAGTGAAACAGTTTTTCCTAATATCCAACCTAGACCTCCCCCACTGCAACTTGAGACCATTGCTCCTTGTTCTGTCGTCTGCCACCACTGTTTGGGTCAACCTGAAACCAAAATTTCTGGAATGTTTGGTGAATTTAAAAATCAGGAAATTGTTCATTTTGGGTTGAACAAATCATTTGGCTAATTTTCAGGCAATTTTAACTATTTGTTTAATAAATGCAAAGGAAATTTGGAAATGAAGGGTAGGTTCAGAAGGTGAGTCAGGTGCTATTAAACAAAACAAGGTGTTGTCTCCCAGTGGCTAGGGCACTCACCTGGGGACATGGGAGACCCAGGGCTGAATCTGTACTCTGGAGCTGGTGCTGCTAGCGGGAGGATCTGGGTTCATGTCCCTGCTGTAGATCAGGGATTCAACCCTGTGTCTCTCGCATCCCACTGTGAGTATCTTACCCACTGTGCTAATGGGTACAATGGGAGACCACCACCACCTCCTCTGTTTTGTGAATGGTGCTTAAGTCCCCATGTGACTGTAACCTGCCAAAGTGAAACGTTTCATTTCAGAAATGTCAGCATGAGCCATTTAGACATTTTGTGACATTTTTTTTACTGAAATGATTTGCTGAAATCGACACAAATTTGCATTTTTTGGCCAAAAAAAAAAGTTGGGAAAATGTTGCCCAGCTCTACATGCCAGACTTTGAAAGAGTTCAGATCTAGCCCCAAACTTCCTGGCGCAGATCCATCTCTTGGAAAGTCAGTTACATTACACCAGTGTGATTGTGAAAGTAGCAAGAGAGAACAATCTAGCCCAAAGATTGTACCTCCTTATAGTTACAAAGAGAAAATTGTGGAGAATAAAACAGCTATGTGGGCCGAGGAATCCATAGACTGAAAAAGAAAGAAAAAACTATCCAAATGTTTTGGAACTTCACATTTTAAGTGAAAGTTCCATTTAGTTTTTATTAGAGCGGCTGAGGCTCAAGTCATCACCCCAACTGCTTTGGCTGGGAATGCATCAGTAGGGCATCGTCCTCTATAATCAGCCGATATCCTCTTCTCTGATCCTTCAGTGAGGCCAGCATTAGTGTTGGGTGAACCTCAACATGTCTAGAGGCTCAACTTCAATCAAATAAGCACTTAGCACCCAAATGTTCAGGTACTTATCTATTGACCTGTGTTGCCACCTCTTCAGTATGTACAAGTGGGCTGGAGATCCGGAGAGAACAGGTTTTATCATGAAATTTCTGGTATTACTTATTTTCAGGTTGAAGATGGCCTATTTTCATGCCTTCTCAGAATTCGTTGGCTGCTCATTTACCCATAGTTCCCACATAGTGGTGCCTGAGCTAATTATTTCTAAAACCTCAGACAGCACTGATAGGATAGGAAAAGATCACTGTTAGTAAGTGCTTTGGAATAACAATCATGTCTGCTTTCAAACCTGGTCAGATCTTGGATGAATAAAGGCAACTGTATAAATGAAGAGTAACTTTTTTGAAGAAAAAAAACCCCCATTATTCAAATTTTTTGAGTGTTGTGGAAGGTTCAGTTCAAATCCAGTTTGGGTTTTATTAGAGATGGACTGAGGAGGGATCAGGATTTGGTGCAGCTAAATAAAAGCAGGAAGAGTCTGGATTTGGGTTCTATTTGATCCAGATCAGCATAGTTCAGAAATCCTTCTGAGGAGGTAGATATTCAGATGTAACTTTCTGGTCTTGTCCTGTCTCTATAATGATGGACCAAGGTGGGTTTGCCAGCCCTGCTCTGTCAGATATTTTATTTCTGTTTTACCCAAAGCTCAGGCCAGTGCAAAGGGGATAGCTCAGGCACGAAGCTCCGGTTTTGATCCATCTCTGGATCTAAGTCTGATCTGAACAGGGAAGCCCAGCCTTTGCCTCTGTCCACTGCCTGCCAACCATGCAAAGAGCTGTGTTGTCAATAATTGCTGTCACACTGAGGGGATGGTGTAGGAAGAGGCATTAGCCATGGTGGACAGCGCCACTTTTCAAAGTAGGCTGGTGCTCAACCACAGATCCTGTCCACACACGCATACATCTTCTCCTGCCTGTCCTCTTCCTTTGACAGCTACCCACAACACCCTGCAAACTGCTCATTACTTCAGCAGATGCTGGCAACTTTCAAAACTTCTCTCCCCCCCCCCCCCCCTTTCTCCTCCCCTCTCCTTTTCAAGAGGCAAAACATTTTGGAGATTCTGCACTGGCCTATTATTCATGAAGCCTCCTATCTCCCCGCTTCAGGACGCTGCCTGGATCCGACCAATTACCAGCTCCCTTGATGTATAACACCATAAAACCCTTAACCTCATTATAGAAAATTTCTTTTGAATGGCCTTTAAAAACCATCTCATTACACAGGAAGAGCTGTAATTACCTTTAACAAGACAGAGATATTGCGTGAGCGAGTGTGTTTGGGTTGTCAAAACAGCAGCAAGGGGAGTTCATCTGGAGCTAGTTTTACCACCAGGGTAAATTCTCTACCCTCTCTGTCTCTTGCCCTCAGACTTTCTTCCTGCCCCCTTGTGAACGTATCTGCTTTGGGCTCGGCTGTTGTTTTATCTTTTGCAGGTGTTTTGCTAGCGTAGGTGCCCTATCGGTTTAAAGATGCGTGCGAGGGGAGAAAAAACTGTAATTACTTAATAGCATGTGACTTAGCAGTGCAGGAGTCATTAAGATCTGGGCTGGGTAGAGGGAGGAATTGATGATAGTTTCTGATGCGTGTCTCAAATAGGCCACAGTAGCTCCGGGAGTGGAATGAGTGGGGACTGCAGAGCTGAGCTAGTAAAGTCGCTACTGAGGCCCAGTGGCAGGATGTGCTAAAGTCAGACCTGCAGGCAGAACAATGTTGGGCCCTGGGTTACATCAGCAGGGTGGCATGGGTGCCATGTGACCACCGTGCCCAGTGTTCTTTTGCCTACCCATAAAGGATACCAAGCCTCTGCCACGCTCTTGTCCCAGTGCGAGGAAGGGGAGCATTCTGTGGGGTACTCTGCTCACACGGAACCCCAGCTAGGAATCTTTAAATGTGAAACGAGTTGGTGTGGAGGGGTATGCGTGTTTCTCAGTTCAATCTAGTGGGCATGTGCCCATTATCACTAAAAGGTGAGAGATGGGTCTGAGCCACAACCGCTGGATTCACCCCCAAACTTCCTCGGTGTTTGGATTTAGGGTTTTATTCTGGGGATCCACTTGCCACTGCCTCCATGTCTCTGCTTTCTAGGATGGGAAAAGCCCTCTCTTCCCCAGGCTTCTGCTGTCCAGGATGCAACCTCCTCTTCCCTGCTCTCTGCTCTCAAATGCAATGCAACCCCACTGTCCCAGACCCTTGCCATCTGAGATGGGCCCCTCCTGAGTCTCCACTCTGTGAAATGGTTTGTAACCCCTACTCACTAAGGGGTGTGCCCTGGGGCTCCATTGTTATTGAAATATTGGTGATGCTTGGCCATATGATTGCAGAGGGAAACCCCCTTTGGGGGAATGATTCAGTGACCCAGTTTTTGCAGCTGGCTCTTGCCAGAATGCCTTCCTGGATGGGGGCACTAAAACCTAATGAACCGACCACCCAACAGCAAGAGATTCCTGGTTTGGGGGCTGAGATGCCAGACTGCCTTATCGTCCAGCCTTCTAGTATTCCCCTTGTGCCTCTCCCAGTTGCTGGCTGGGCATAGAGGAGCTCCAGTGCAAAGACCCCAGGAAAGTAAGGTCAATGAGAGGATGATTCTGACATGGAAGCACTAGGCTCCCAGACTGTCTGTCACCCGGAAAAAGAGAGCAAGCAACTCCATGAAGCCCACAAGAAACTGTTTGATGTGGAAGGTGCCTGGGTACGACACTGACGGGCGGCACTAGAGAACCCAATGATGGAATGAGGGAAAGGGCCATCCCTGTCTGTGGGCCCCAGAGGCAGGGCATTCATGACCCTGTAAATTAAATGCTGGGTGATTATCACATTCCGGGGTACAATCCACACTAGGGAGGGGCTGTATCACCACAGTTCCTTCAAACTATGGGTGCCTCACAATGCTCTGCTGTCGGAGCTCCCAATCTGGGCCACTCACAAACAGCCTGCCAACATGCAGGTCACACCCTGAGAATCTGTGTAGGGCTGCAGCTCTGACTGCAGCAGCCCATTAGCAGCACCAACCACACTCTGGCTCCCACTAGCCTTGGTTATTACTCACAGGGTGACCCTAACACACTCCCAGTCCCAAATTGTCTCCAAAACATGTGTTCTGCACTGTCTAGCCCTCTCCTGGGTAGTTCAGATATTAAAGGTCCATTGTCCCGGTAAGGGGTCACTAGGCAGGGCCGGCTCTGGCTTTTTTGCCGCCTAAGGCAAAAAAGCCTCCGGCCCCCCCGCCCCCCCAGCACGGCAGGGGAGGGCACCAAGCCCGGCCGCGGGCCGCTCTCCCCAACCAGCTGGAGCGCCGGGAGGAGGGCGGAGAGCCCGGCCGGGGCTCTGCTCTCCCTGACCGGCCAGAGCGCCGGGGGGAGGGCGTCGAGCCGGCCGGTGCTCCGCTCTCCCGGACCGGCCAGAGCACCGGGGGGAGGGCAGAGAGCCCGGCCGGGGCTCCACTTTCCCCAGTGGCCAGAGCGCCGTGGGGAGGGCGGAGTGCCCGCCGCGGCTCCACTCTCCCCGGCGGCCAGAGCCGGAGCACCGTGCCGCCCCCCTCCACATGCTGCCCCAAGCACAAGCTTGGTGGGCTGGTGCCTGGAGCCGGCCCTGTCAATAGGCTACAATTTGCTACTTTAACTGAAGTTGCCAAACAGATCGGTTTAACCACAACACTGGATTAGTTTTAATTAGAAAATAAAACAAGTTTATTTAACTACAAAGTGCGATTTTAAGTGAGTTCAAGTATAAGGCATTTAAGATAAAGAAACACAGATAAAATGCTTTCTCGTAGCTAAAACAACAATCTGGACTTGGATCAAGATAAAATCCTTACCACGTGTTCCCAGCAACAGGGCTGACCAAATCCTCAGGTCAGAACCCCTCCCAAAGTCCAAAGACTGGTTCCTTTGTTTTCTTAAGTGAAGGAGAGAGAGAGAGAGAGGGATAGGGAAGAGATAACCTGGGGTGATTTTGCCCCTCGTTTTTATAGTCCAGTCCTCCTTTAAAATGCATCTTCCTGATGGTTACCCCTAGGTAGAGTTCCTTCCCGCTGTGCAGACGGAGACATGGAGTCTTGTGGTGAAAGAGGTTCTGTGTGGTTGTTTGCTAAAATGCAGATCAATCAATTCCTGCCCCCCTTTGTTGCCAAAGGATGGCCACTTGACAGGTGATTGCCCATTAATTCTTATGACACCTGCCTAGAGGCATCAGGTTGTCCTTTGTCTTTGAGAAGCGGGTTTCCTCCTACTGAGACTTGGTTGGTAACGCATTTCAGTCACCATTTCAGCTTATGTTCATCCTTTACACACAATGCTGCTACATGCATTTCACTGTGATACTATTGACCTGTGAGCTATTCGTTTTCAAATGATACCTCACAAAGCATATATGGTACAAGGATTATCACAATAGCGTTGAGGGTGTGGATACAGGGGTGCGTTTTGTCACGGTGATGAGAGTCAAAGAGCCAAATCTCCTGCCCCCTGAGCTCTCATTTGCAGTAAGGGTTTTGCAGCGAGGTGTTGTGGTTCCAAGCCCAGCGCCATCCGTAATGACCATCACTAGACCAAAGGGTCCCTGTTGTGAATTATAGCCTGATATTGCACAATTTGAATGGTCACATGGGGCAGTTTCAATCAATCATCTGCTCTCACCGACTTATTATTATTTCCTGATTGATAATCCAAAGGGGAATTATTATTATGTATATAAATATTGTCAGTTTCCTCCTTTCTGGGGTGTTTAGCTCAACCTTCAGTTCCAGCTAGAGAGCAGCCCAAACCAGCACTCCTGAATTCCTGGCTTACGGGGGGGCATTGAAAATCTGCATCATAATGCTGGGGCTCATGCCTGTCATTAAACCTAGAGCTGTGCATATCTCAGCAGGCTGCGTTCCCAGGGACCCATGTGTGGCATGGCCTGTTTGTGGGTCAGATTGCTTGAGTTTTACTCAGAGTGGACCTTAGAAAGCTCAGAAGGGAGCCTAGCTGACGACTCTGAGGACTGCCTTGTTTGGGGGGTTGTTAGAAAAGCTCTGAAGGGCTCTCTCAGTGCACAATTTGTCATCCTGTAAAAAAGATTCAGACTAGGAACCTGAGCTTCTTTGGAGAGCACAAAGGCAAACTGCTTGGCTGGCTCACAGCCTATCCAACAGACAAAACACAGATCATTTTATGCTAGACATTTTAACCCTTTCTCTGATAGTTCCCGATTTGGCCAGTGCAGGAAGAAGGGGCATGCATTGGAATGTCAACTGCACTTTGAAAAGTGAACCTGGGAGATGGGGTAGATCTGAAGAGGTTAAGTTGCTTTTTATTTCTGCATGCGTGTGACTCAAAAGCAGATCGTTTTTTTCCCCAAACACAATTTTTCCATCCCATCTGTCATTAATGTCAACTTGCTCCTTTGCCCAGATTCACTTTTTTAAAAACCTGAAAACTAAACATTATTTTAGAAAAATCTTAATATTGTTGCCAGAGCTGTGATATTTTCCATCTCTCAGAAAGCAGCAGTAATAACTTTTAACCCTTCGTTTTCATCCCGAAAGATCCCACAGTACTTCACCACCTACAGACAGTTATATCTAGCTATCTATATAATATCTTGCATCCTTTCTTTTCTGCATCTCACTGTCTTCTTTTCTCTCTTATTCCTCCTGTTTTCATTTCAAACTGATTAACGAGGAGCTAATTGCATATTGTTACCCTGCTCTCCCGCATGATACTTGGGTTTTTTAATTATTTCCTTAATTTTCTTTCCCTAAATAACAAGTGCTTTGCACCAAATGGAAACTTTAGGAGCCTGATGCTTATTTACCCTACGTCCCCTTTCCACCACTGTACACAGGGGCGGCTCCAGGCACCAGCGCACCAAGCGCATGCCTGGGGTGGCAAGCCGCAGGGGGTGGCCTGTCAGTCACCGTGGGGGCGGCAGTCAGGGAGCCTTCGGCGGCGTGGCTGCAGGAGGTCTGCCAGTCCCGCGGCTTCGGCGGCAATTAAGTGGCGGGTACGCCAAAGCCGCAGGATCGGCGGATCTCCCGCAGACACACCGCCGAATCCGCGTTACCAGCCGGACCTCCCGCAGGCGTGCTGCCGAAAGTTGCCTGACTGCCGTGTTTGGGGCGGCAAAATACATAGAGCCGCCCCTGACTGTACATTGCACTCACCTGAAGACCCCTTTACACAGAGCACTATAGAAGGCTTCAGCATAAAGGAGAATCGGGCCCTACCTGTGCCTCTTCAGTTTCCCACCCATTGTTTGCCCTTGTCATGTACTGAGTGAAGTTTCTATGCATGGATAATATTTTGCCTGTTGTTGTATGTTTAGGAAAATGGACAAATGTTTTTACAAATAAAATAACTATACAGTAGAGCCTCAGACTTCCGAATCCCTCGAGAATGACGGTTGATCATCACTCTGAACAAAACCTTATGGTGGTTCTTTCAGAAGTTGACACCTGAGCGTTGACTTAATGCAGCTTTGAAACTTTACTGTGCAGAAGATAAATGCTTTTAACCATCTTAATTTAAATGTAACAAGCACAGAAACAGTTTCCTTACCTTGTCAAATCTTTTTTTTAAACTTTCCTTGTATTTTTTAGCAGTTTATGTTTAACACAGTGTACTGTACTGTATTGCTTTTTTTATTTTTGTTTTTTTGTTTTTTTGTCTCTACTGCTGCCTGATTGCATACTTCCGGTTCCAAATGAGATGTGTGGTTGACCGGTCAATTCGTAACTCTGGTGTTTGTAATTCTGAGGTTCTACTGTATGTGGAAATGCACAACCTTCCCTGTAGGTACAACTACATGAGGAGAGTTTGAGGGGATCAGGTGTGAGAATGAACTGTTCTTGGAGCTGTGCTGGAGCAGGGGACATCAGCAGGATAGTATAAAGTGGGATGACGTATTGCCCCAGAGATTACACCCACGGCCATATTTATTTATGCAGGGCTATGTCCTCAGCTGATGTAAATCAGTGTCATTCCACAGAGGTGAATGGAGCTTCACTGATTTACTCCAGCTGAGGACCACGCCTCCGGTGACCGAGACTACAGATATGAAAGGGACAGTTGGAAGTATGGGTGAAAGTTAACTGTGTTCAGAAGGTCAATCCTTATTCACCGCATAAGTCCTTAAAACAGAACTTAAGTAGAACACAGGCAGACAGGACCACAGGTTTTTTTAAAAAATGTCATGGAATCCAGCTGACCTCATTGGAATGGATGGAGGGCTGAGTCACCTGCCAGTGTTTGAGGCGGTAGTTCTGCAGAGTTTTGGCTTCCCAGATCTGAGGCTCTGACCTCCAAGGCATACATAGAGCTGCTCTTCAGCAATCCAAGCAGCCATGATGTGATCACATGCTGAAGGTAGTAAAGTTTAGTCCACAAACACCCAGGGTCACACACCTCAGCTTAACTGAAGTAAATGAGGATCTGGCCTATAGATTTCAGGAGACCAGCTTCTGGGACTCTTGGCTTATTGGCTGTGTCACACCTCAAACTTGTGAAGATACTCAGGTGTTGTGGAGCCATAGTTGAGAGTTTCTACTTCCCTCAGGAGCTAACAGGCAATGGTCGGGAAAGTGAGGACTCCAGGCATGTGACCAGTTGATGGTTAATCATTCAAGGCTTTTCAAGCTGTATATTTATAATTGGATTATTATTTACTGTTCCCTGTACATGTGACTTTTGAAGAGTCTAGCACAGAGCCAGGAGAATGGCTTGAGCAGAGAACCAAACCTGCTGCATTTGAGCTTGCCAGACTCAATCCCAAGTATTGCCAGCACCAATGCTATTGCATTGTAAGGATGTGTGGGTCAGATTCAGGTTCACCAAAACTTTTTGACTGCATCTAGGGCAGCTGGGTGACTAACAGAAGTTCCATTTTGCAAAGAATTTCAAGATTTCAAATTTTGATTTTGTTCCAAATCAGACTGAAAACCAAACATTTCAAAATTCTCTGCAAAAGAAATTTCCAAAAATGTTTTGAATCTATTGAAATGGTTTGTTTTGTTTTTGACTTTGAAAAAATGTCATATTATAATATATAATGTAATGCAAAATGAAAAAAAAACTGAAATGAAAAGTCATTCAAAACAAAAAACCCAAATGTTTCATTCTGAAAAAAGTCAAAATGGGTCATTTTGACATTGTTGGACCTTTTTTCTGTTTTCTTCCTAACTGAAATTTTGGAAGTGTCACGATTTCAAATGTGTGAAGTGTTACGATTTCAACAAACTGTATAATGTAATGGAATATGGTTCCATCAAAGTTTCTCCAATGAGTTTTAATTACATTCAGAATCCAACCTTCTTGGGGGTTTGTTCTCTCTGTCTTTCCTGTCTTATCTATCTCTCCATTTATGTGTTTTGGTATCCAAGAGTCGAATTCTCTCCTCGATGCATTTACGCAAACACACATCAAGGGGAGACTAAACCC
The DNA here is from genome assembly GCF_013100865.1 of Trachemys scripta elegans. Classification (NCBI taxonomy): domain Eukaryota; kingdom Metazoa; phylum Chordata; order Testudines; family Emydidae; genus Trachemys; species Trachemys scripta. The sequence goes on from NC_048307.1 coordinate 48,917,749, forward strand.
TAGACAGTTGCCTCTTACAAGACAAATAGTAATCTCTCTGGCCCAATTAATATTTGTTTAATGTGCTTTGTCATGCCTGGTGCTAGGGGACAATACTGTCTCCTCTCCCCATTGAAACTCGGGTTAGTTGTTTTATGACTTGCTGCCTCAACCTCATTATTAGTAGTAGTATTTCTATTCCAGTGGCACCCACCATGTGTCATGCTCTGTCCATTCACAGGGGAAGGCAGCTCTTGCCCCAGGAAGGTCACAGATGAAGGACAGAATTATGAAACACCTACATTGGGAAGCCCAGGCCCCAGAAAGTGATCCCATTTCAGTTGGTTGGAGTAAGGTTTTCACAAGCTAGCTCAACGAAAGCAATGAGCCTTCTGTATAGTTTGGGGGAATGCAGATGCTTCAGAGACATCTCAGTTGCCAGGTGGAATCCCATTGCAAGAGCCCTGTGATATAGTGCAATGTTGAATTAGTACCAGGAGACTTCTCCTCTCTTCCTGCAACCAGAATGCGCTAAGGGCTCTTTCCCCATCTTGTTACAGCTGTCCTCCCGAGAGCAACTTCATTAAGCTTGTATGTCTTTGACCTTTTCAGTGTTCTACAATGGGATTGGCCACCCGGGCTGCCTTCAGCTCCTCTTGCAGTCTAATTAGCCTGTGGGGATTGAGGGAAAATGGGCAGCCAATCATAATACAGAATATTGAAAAGGTCAGATCTGTGCAGCGTGGCGCTGTAATTCACAAAATTTCTGAGGCATTACATTTCTGAGCATTGTTATTCTCTTGTCCTGGATGGGGGAGGAGGGGGAGAAGGGAAATGCCTCACACAAATTCAGTGTGGATAGAAAGATCCTTGTGAATTTGTTTAAAGCCCCTGTTGGCCTGGTTACACACACACTACTGGTATCTTTGTTTCCCAAGTCTGCACCCCAACTGACCAGCCTGCCAGGTTTGCTGGGGAGGATGAGCAGACAAGCTATGATATCGCATAAGACATGAAGGTTTGCAGTGAGCTGAGAAGTGTGGGTTGAATGAAGAACTCTCAAAATGTGTGGTTCACAGCTGGGTCATGCAATGCCTTTCGGGACAGCAATAGTAGTTTTCAGAGGATAAAGTCCCTCAGCATTTACCCTCATAACCAGGGCCGGCTCCAGGCACCAGCCGACCAAGCACGTGCTTGGGGCAGCACCTTACAAGGGATGGCCAATGTTGGAGTGGCGGGGGGTGCTCACGGTGTTTTTGTTTCTGTTTTTTTTGTTCGGCGGGGCGGCGCTCGAGGGTTTTTTTTGTTTTGGTTTTGTTTTGGCCGGGCAGCGCGGGGAGTGTTTCCGCAGAGCGGTGCTTGGGGGAGGTGGGGGGTTTGGCAGGCCCGGCGCGGGGCACCGGGTTTTGGGCGGTGCGGCGCTCAGGGTGCGGGGGTTTGGCCAGCCTGGCCCGGCACGGCGCTCTGGGGGTTTGGGCGGCGCGGCGCTTTGGGGAGGTGGGGGTTTGGGCGGCCTGGCGCGGCGCTTGGGAGGGGCGGGGGTTTGGGCGGCGTGGCGCAGCGTGGTGCTGTGGCGGGGGGGGGGTTGGCAGTGCTCAGGGGAGGGGCGGGGGTTTGAGCAGCCCAGCGCTCTGGGGGTTTGGGCGGTCCGGCCTGGCCTGGCCTGGCGCGGCGCAGTGCTTGGGGGGGGGGCAATTCAGCGGCCCGGCGCTGGGGGGGGTGTTACGGTGGGGCGGCCCTCTTCTTTTTTGCCTGGGGCAGCAAAAAAGTTAGAGCCGGCCCTGCTCGTAACAGTGGATGAGAGTCACAGGCTTTGAGGGCTGGCCTGGATAATTGCCTACATACTAAACTCAACCACTTAGGTTATAGGCTCCTAGAAATATAAAGACCTGATAGGCCAGCCAGTTATCTCCCTGCTGCACTGTTCCCGATAGTACATTCTCCAGGGTTTTCCCCAGACTAGCTTTAAATATCCCACCACTTCCCAGATAATTCCCCAGTTTACTAGAGCTAGCTATGTCAGGAAGTGCTTCCTGATGGACAGATTATCGGAATTGAAGCCCCGTGTACCACCCTAAATAATGTTCCTTTTCCTCTGGAAATTCCTCTGTTTTGCAAACCTGTGGACATTCCCAACACTCCAGCTACAACCCCTCCCTACCAGCCTACCTCTGGCATATCCCTACCCCACCGACAAATCTGCCAGTTCTATGCCAGCTGGGGATTTCCACCCCTCACTTGCCCATTTAAAGTATCTTTAAGGATCCTTTGCAGTGCCAGAGGAGTGCACAGGAATCTTACTATGGACCTGGGGTTGGAAATGGGCTTTAAGGTCTGAAGGACATACAGGGCAAAGGGCAAGAAAGCAGGACAAACAGGCAGAGCAGAAAGGAAAGAACTTTAAAATGGTTTATTTCAACCTGGCAAAATTGTCATGAAAATGTACCATCTAGGCCAGTGGTCTCCAAAGTGGGGTGCGTGCACCCCAGGGGGGGCAAAAGAGGATCCTTGGGGGTGCGCAGCAGGAGGAGCGCTTTTTTTTTTTTTTTTTTTTGCTTTGGCAGTTTGGGTGGGAGTCCGAGCGGCTTTTTTTTTTGCTTCGGCGCGGCAGGGGGTGTGTGCTCAAAATTTTTTTACCGGTAGGGGTGCGTGATCAAAAAAGTTTGGAGACCACTGATCTAGGCTACAAATCAAACCTTTACTATGATGATAATTAATAAAAAAAAATCAAATGATACTTCACTACGTTTTGTACCCTGTGGGCAAGAAGTTGTTTGAAAATGCAATTTATTTAGCACAGAAGTGAAAATTTCCCAACAATGTAACCTTAAATGAAGGAAAGAAAAATAAAGGAGCAGAAAGGAGTAGGGATTGGTGCCAGATAACCAGCAGACACCAGGTAGGGAAACAGCCATTAGTCGCCTAGAATGCTGTTAACTACCATAGCTAACGGTTCCCCATTCTGGCAGCTGGATTTTAGAGCTGGGTGCTAATTACTCTGCACACTGCTGTCCTAAATTTCTGGCTTACACAGGGCCAGCTCCAGGGTTTTGGCCACCCCAAGCAGCCAAAAAAAAAAAAAAGCCGCGATTGCGATAGCGATCTGCGGCGGCAATTCGGCAGGAGGTCCTTTGCTCCCAGCGGGAGTGAGGGACCGTCCGCCGAATTGCCGCCGAGTATCTGGACATGCCGCCCCTCTCCGGAGCGGCCGCCCCAAGCACCTGCTTGCCAGGCTGGTGCGTGGAGCCGGCCCTGGGCTTACATACTGTGGTTAGGTTATTATTTTTATTTTCTTCTTCTTCCTTTGGTTAAACACGATACCGAGGCCTGATTATCCTGTCAGTTCCACCTGGTCAGGCCCCGGCTCTGGTACCGGTTTCTAGTTTCTCTGGATACTCTGTATTTGTGGGAGCGCTTAGCACTGTCTGCTCAGGACCGTCTAGATGGTTGCTAAGTCTGTGCTTTTTATAGTTGCTGGTTATTCTAAAGCCCTATTTCAGGATTTTGTGTGATGTCACAGTGACTGTCTTCAGGGTGACCCCTGGTTCAGTAAATATGTAACCAAGCCGGCAAATACTGGATACATTATTGTTTTTGGCTTTCATGTATTTATGCAGCACTAATGTAATGCTGTTCACAGCACATCGGCACTCCTTAATAGCTAGCCCATTAAGTGAGTAAAGTGGAGCAAAGGCTGGGTGCTTATTCCACATTTAGACTATCCTCTTTCCCTCCTGATGACTTCAGCAAAGATATAGCAGCCTTAGGAGGCAACTCATCTCTAGCCCTGAAAACCTTCCCGGAAAGTTGGCACGTGGCAGCAGGAAATGAAGAAGGGAAGACAGGTGACTGTGCCCTTTGCGTTCAGAGGAGCTTCCTTTGTAAAACAATGTTTTCTAAGGATCTCCCGTATTTGGCAAAAACTTATTCGAGTTTAGACAAGCTGTTTGCCAAACTGCTTTGCTGCCCTTTTAGATGCCAGCCATGCAAATATTTATATGTGTGAGCCCCTTTTTGAACTCCGGGGAACTACTCACTTGCATGTAGTTACACACATGCACCAGTGTTTGCACAGTTGGGAGCCATATCATAAGCTCTTCGGGGCATGGGCCATCATCTTGTTTGTGTCTTGAACAGGGCTGAACACATTGTCATCTAAGGGCCCCTGATTCAGGGCAATCAAATTGACTTCAATCGCACTTAAGCATGTGTTTAAAGCTTCCTGGATTGGAATGCTTTCCTGAAGCAGGAACTTAGGATTCAATCCTGCAAGGTGCCGAGCACTCTGGTCTGATCCAGCCAAGCGTTTTGCTGCTTATGTTTAAGCATTTAAGTGTCCCCATGGACATCCATGGTATTGCTAGTGCAACCACGCTTTGCTGGAATGGGACCAGAGTGCTCAGAACCTCAGAGGACCCAGCCCTTCACATATACTCATTAAAATCACTCATTTTAGTTGAATGGAAGTCATTCAAACCACAGTGCCCAGAATGTGCTGCAACTGACACATACAAAAGTTACACAGAAAAAGTCATGGTTCTGGTGATCGACCAGTGGATTATAACTTGTTGACATTTCAAAATATGTCTTATTAACAGTTCTGACTTTGGCACTCTTCACGTATTCTGACAAATTCCCATCCTGCAGAATTTCTGCTCGCTCCATTGCTGAGGGCATCAGAAATTTCTTCGAAATTAAGTTGCTTGCACTTTAGTGCTGGTTAGCTAGTCTGATACGATAGAAAATAAATACACCGACCAAGAGAGGCGAAGAAAATACCATTGGGAACTATAGTACAGAGCTCAGATTGCTTTGGCCAGAAGTCATTTTTACCTGGATAATTGGCTTATTTAAAGTATTTTAGTTAATAGTTATTAAGAACAAGATTCTGTCTCCCTTACACTGATAGTATTTGCTTTGCATATAATCCCTTTGAAATCATTAGGACTACTTGCGGAGTGAGGTCCAGCTCAGGGTAGCAAAATCTGGTTCTGTGTTATAGCCGCCTGTTCCTCTGAGCCTGTTCTGTTTCAGCTTCTGAGGGCTTGACCACTGTGCTTACTGAAGACAATGGAAAAGCTCCCATTGACTTTAATGTCAGGTAGCTTAAAAAGTTGGTTTGAGCCCTGGGAGATTGGATAATTTAAGGATGCTGAATCGGCTACAGAACCTTGCAGCCTCAGGTCACTATGTCTAATCCCGCCTGGATCAGCAGCAACTAAAAGCCATCTCACAGCTGTTCAGGAGGTGGTAGGTTGGTAAGGTTACCCTGAAAGTGGAGAGGAGATTGCGGGTCGTGTCAGGTTAGCTTTAATTTGGCTAGCCTAGTTAAACATAGCAGTGAGGATGCAGCAGCACAGACCCCAGCCTGGACTAGGAACATGAGGATGTACCCAGCGTTCTGGGCGGACTTGTGCAGCCAGCACTGACGCTCATGCTGCTGTGTCTTCACTGCTATTGTTAGCCAGGCTAGCTAGATTAAAGCTAGTGTGGGTATGCCAACCCATGCTGCAGTCACCTCTCCGACTGCAGTGCAGACCTACCCTCGGTAGTTTCAGTCCAGTTCCTGTCCGAATCACAAAAATTAACATCACTGCTAAGTGGTCAGCCTGAGCAGAAAGGCCAGGGACTGAACAGGCATGGGGCCTGAAGTTTCCACTCACCTCTAAGTAAGGGTAGAGGCACTTTGGAAGGGCAGTGTGGGGGAAGCTTACGCTGCTGCTATGCTGTGTGGCTAAGTGGAGGCTTTCTGCTCCAGGGCCATAATCCAGCACCTTTTGCCAGCACAACATTCCCTTTGAACACTGAGAAAAAACAAGGTACATTGGCTATTCTCAGCCTCTTGTTGACCATGGAGTGTATTTCTGAGCCTCCTAATGATCGTTGTCTGCAGCAAAGGCAAGAGAACAGTCTGATGGGGGACAGACCCTTGTTGGCAGCAAACCTGACCTTTTCCTCTATGCAAAGAAGTGGAGGCAAGGCACTGAGAAGGAGGAGGTGTCTCCTGCTGACTCAACAGTTCTCCTGCGTGGGGCCTCCAAAGAGAAACCACACACACACACACACACACACTCGCTCTGTTTGTTCCTTGTTATGGGGAATCTAATCTTCTCTGGAGCTCGTGTCCATCAGACCATACTAGACTAGCTGTCGGGTCCACTTTCTGTGCTGGAGAAGCAGGTGCTTTAGAGCAGTGATTCTCAACTGTTTGGATACCAGGGCCCACCTTGTGGCCTTCCTACTCTGTATCAGAGAGATTTCAGGGATTGGCACCAGTCCATGGACCGGTCGTTGAGAAACACTGCTCTAGAGGAGCTGCCCAGATGAGAAGTTTGGCACTTGGGGTCTTATCCAGCTCCCACACATGACACCAACATCTGTAACATTGTATGGGACGTGTGGAGTGAAGGTCATTCAGCAACAGGGGGGTGTGCCAAAGAGATGCATCTACCGCCAGGCCCTGGAGTCAGCAGGAGCCATGCTTGGCCTGACTCAAATAGAAGGCACTTGAATTGATCCTAGTTTCCCATTTAGTGTCTTCTGTCCACTGACTTTTAGCAAAGTGACTCTGGAAATGGATGAAGCGCCCCAAATAAAGCCCCCTCTGAGAGGCGGAGCCTGTATTAAGCCACATAGAAAAACATAACGTAGCTTTTCAGATGCAGGCGCTAACTGAGAAACACTATGCAGGAGGAACACACTCTTGTGGCTAAAGCACAAGGTTGGGCACTATCCCAGCTCTGCCACAGATTCATTGTGTAGCACGGGCAAGTTACTTTCCTCCTTTTGTGTGTCTCAGTTGCCGATCTGTAAAATGGGGGTAAAATACCAACCTCACAAGGGTGTTGGGAGGCTGAGCTCATTGTATTTGTATAGCACTATGCGATTCTCTGGTGGAAGGAGTTAGAGATAAGCAGAGTCGGATTGCTGGTGGAGATTTTCAGAAGTGTTAGGCTTTTAACTCTGCTCCCATTGAAGTCAATGGCCCAGTTCCCATTGGTTTCAGTAGGATTGTAGAAATAACCTCACAGGAATTCCTGCCTTCCATGCCCCTCCTCTGCTGTAGCCAGTCACCTGGACAAAGCAGTTATCTTTGTCTGTCCTGCAGAGACACGGTCTCCTCCTAATTAAATGAGGAACATCATCCCTTTACATGCCCATCCACCAATTCCAAATTAAAAGGGAACCTATGGGATAAAACCAAAGTGAACCCTATGCCCCCTTTGGGGATTTTCTTCCTGTTTATTTTAGCAGGTCGATAATTCCATCATGATATCTCCTGTGATGCAGTGGTAACCCTTGGATGAGATTACAACTGCATCATGGCCCCATGGAGTGCATTCATTGCTGCCTAATTGATCTAAATAAGTTGGGAATGATGAAATTAAAGTGCCATTGATATCAGCGGGCCCTGGCATGCTGTAGTTACAGACATATGAGGAGAGTGGACAGATGGGGAGATGTTAGGATAATAGGTATTAAATGCAGACTTTACCCTGTATGGGATGGCAGACTAAGCATAGCTCAATTTCCCAGAGCAACAAGTTTGGCAGCCTCTGCTCAGCTAATGTTCTAATGCTTAGGCACAGAGTTTGACACAAGTTGGTTTCTTAGGGGACATGTCATAATGCCTGAATTACCTTTCTGTTCCCCTTAGGCTAGGTCTACACTACCCGCCTGAATTGGCGGGTAGAAATCGACCTCTCGGGGATCGATTTATCGCGTCCCCGAATCGACACTCTTACTCCACCAGGGGAGGTGGGAGTAAGCGCCGTCGACAGAAAGCCGCAGAAGTCGATTTTGCCACCGTCCTCACAGCGGGGTAAGTCGGCTGCGATACGTCGAATTCAGCTACCTATTCACGTAGCTGAATTTGCATATCTTAAATCGACTCCCCTCTGTAGTGTAGATGTACCCTTAGATGCAAGGATGCTGGTCTCTCCATGGTCTGGATATCAAAAGCATTCATCATGCCATTCTCAGGACAAAATGTTTGGTGGCCTCAGAGTGTGGCCACCAACTCTTGCTGCTGGCCGTTCTCACACTTTTTCCTAAAATACTTGGTTAGCTTTAGGAAAAACAAATAAATACAGACGCTCCCTGGGTTATGCAAACCTGACTTGCACAACCCGCACTTACAGAAATAGTTCCGTAAGCTTTTTTTTTGGGGGGCATAATTGTCGGGTATACGTCGCTGACTTACGCAAAATTCGACTTGCGTAAGTCAGGGAGCGTCTGTATGCACATATACACATCCAAATAAGTGTAATTTATTTATTGCTAGCTAGTAAGTCTGTTGTGAAAAGTGATATTAACAAACATACACGTATCACTTTTCACAGCAGACTTACTCATCCCTGACAAGCGTGGGGACAAATTAAGCCCTGGATGGGGGGGGGGTCAGGGGAGGCAGCGGGGGTCAGTGGCGCTGGGGTGGGTGGGTGGCTGGAGGAGGCAACAGGGGGCTGGAGCCTGAAACCCTGTGGCCAGATCCTAAAGCCCCATGGATGGGAGACGGGGCCTGGGGATGGAGCCTGAAGCCGTTCGGCTGGAGTCTGCTGCTGCACAGCCAGAGCCCAGGGCTGGAGCCTGAAGCCCCGCAGCCAGAGCCTGTCTCCCTGCCTCCCCAGGGCTGAAGCTCAAAGCCTGAGCCCCACCACCCCTGGGAAGGTGGGGAACTCACCAGCTGCCTGCTCCTCCAGCGTTGTGCCCCAGGTGTCTCCGGAGGGGGGCAGGGTCCAACCCCTGCTGGCAGCCCCAGCAACCAACACCAAGGCAGTGCATCCAAGAGCAACAGGGAGGGGCCGCTACTTTGCCACTTCCCCCGCATCACAGTACAAGAGGCCTTGGCTGCAAGAAAAGCCCCCGGTGGCTGCATGCGGCCATGGCCACATTTGAGAAATGCTGCGAGTCTGTAAATCATGAAGAACTCAGGAAGTCCATCAGGGCCATACTCAGGTCACACTAAGCTATTTCCAAGAGACCATCCTAGGAAGTGACTATATGTGTCGGACAGAGAAAGCCTGATTCTGCTGTCATTGGTTTTTTGTATTAAAGTAACATCTAGAAGCCCCCACTGGAGACCAGGCTCCCATTGCACACGCACATAGTAAGAGACAGTCCCTGCCCCAAAGAGCTTATAATTGTACATGGCAGACAGAGGGTGGAAGAGGAAATAGAGGCACAGATTAAATAAGTGCTCAAGGTAACACAGCAGGTCAGTTGCCGAACCAGGAACAAAATCCAGGTCTCCTGACTCTGAGTGCAGTGCTCTATCCCTTAGACCAAGCTGCTGTCCTTAGACTGATCATTCGCTTGAAAGAAAGAAAAGAACCAGCAATGGACTAAATACAACCCTTGGCATGCTAGCAGGCCCTACAGTCTCTAGCAGCAGATTCTGTGTGCACCTCGAAAGAGACTTGGATACAGCTCCTAAGACAAGAATCTAAACTGGATTTCTGTTCCCATCCAGAATGTGCTACTCATATGACCTATAGACAAAAAAAAAATAACATGAACCTAATTTCTTGGCATCTAACCATGGATGCATGGACCAGCAATTTGACATGGGATATCATTGTTCATATGATTTTCTTGCCTGTACCTTTAATAAGAACTCAGACAGCATCATGGAATATAGTAGCATTATGCCCTTGGTGAGTGGATTTGAAGGAGTGCCTCTTTCACTCAGCCTGTGGGGAAAAACGAGCCATTGAAACAATGGCTTGCTGCAGAAGAGCTCAGACTTGGATGCGTAATGAAGGACCAGTTTACATAGATTTTACATGAACTTATGTAGAGTGGAGTGGGTTTGCTGATGTGTCCTGTTTTGCAATCATGCCATTAGTAGGTTTATGGAAAATGAACAGCAGGTACAGAACATCAATTTCATTTCCAAAAAAGTGCCGATCATTTTAATTATTCACCTAAAGTTTGGGCCAGGTCCAGCCATCTGCAATTGGGTAATAGCTCTTCCCTGACTTCTCAAGCTAGTCTTATAAACCTTCAGTTTGATCAGTAAAATTGAAATGGATGATATGCAACACTGACATGGCAGCCAGCTGTCTGGGAGAATGACTAGTGGGTTGCAAAGTGTTGGGAAGTTTCACTTGATCATGCCGAGCCAATTCTGTTCTTATAACAATCTTACGGCCTTGACTTAAGGTGTCACATGACTCATCAGAATCACACCCAGCTACATTGATCATCAGAAGCTCAGTCACACAGCCAGACTAGGAGTGAGAAAGCAGGATCCTCTGCTATGGGCTGCCCCACACACTGAGGGGCTAAACTTGCAGAACCTCTACGGTTCCCAGACAATAGATTTTAAGGTAAGATGAGACCACTATGATAATTTAGTCTGACCTCCTGCACAACACAGGCCATAGAATTTCACCCACTGATTCCTTCACAGAACCCAATAACTGCATATGTTTTCCAAAGACATTCACACGAAGTCAATGGGAGCTGCAGGGGCTGACAATCATGCCACGTGCTTCTAAATTAATCTTCCCAAAGTTGCAAAGGAGAAGCAGTTCAATTACTACAGGGTTCATCGATGCAAACATGGGACATTCAGAGCAATCCATCAGGCATTGCTTCTGCAGCAGCCTACGAAACATACAAGCTGGCACACTTTGTGCTCTGCTTCCTAGCTGAATAGGTTGTAGATGTTAGAAGCAATCCATTTGAATATTGGAAAACACAGAAGTCACACAAGCCTGATCTCAATTATTTAGATTTGAAATACCTCTAAGTTCCAACTAACAAATGTATCATCTAAACAAATATTTAGCACAGCGGGAAACATACTTACACAGAGTGAATCTAGATTCCTACCAGGAAAAAGCAGTGACGGTCATCTTTTGTAAAGTTAACTCAGCTCAATTGATTTACACACATGAATACCATCCCATTTATGATGCTATTTATGTACGTAAACCAGAGGATGGATCTGATTCCACATTGCCCTGCACCGACTGTCGTCATTCATACCAACACAAAAGGGGTGTAATATGTCCCGTCTAACTTGTGCCCACTTTGTACATTCTTTAATAATAATGCCTAGCTCATACAGTGTGTGTCTCGTCAGTAGATCTCAAAGCACTTTACAAAGGAGGTCAGTATTGTGACAAAGTTCCTCCTCTATCTTGGTGGGTCCTGCGCTTATTGGCGGATTTTCTTGCCTCAGAGATTCACCATGTGGGTTGGGGAACAGCCCAGAGACCTTCCCCTCTGGAAGAACCCACAATCCAGGTCAATTGGGAGGTTTGGGGGGAACCCGGGCCCGCCCTCTACTCTGGTTTCCAGCCCAGGGCCCTGTGGACTGCAGCTATCTATAGTGCCTCCTGTAACAGCTGCATGACAGCTACAACTCCCTGGGCTACTTCCCCATGGCCTCCTCCAAACACCTTCCTTATTCTCACCACAGAACCTTCCTCCTGGTGTCTGATAACGCTTGTGCTCCTCAGTCCTCCAGCAGCACACCCTCTCACTCTCAGCTCCTTGCGCCTCTTGCTCCCAACTCCTCACACTCTTGCACTACAAACTGTAGTGAGCTCCTTTTAAAACCCAGGTGCCCTGATTAGCCTGCCTTAATTGAGTCTAGAAGCTTCTTCTTAATTGGCTCCAGGTGTCCTAATTAGCCTCCCTGCCTTAACTGGTTCTAGCAGGTTCCTGATTACTCTAGCACAGCCCCTTCTCTGGTCACTCAGGGAACAGAAAACATACTGGTCACTGGATGAGTAATTTGCCCTCTACCAGACTCCTGTACCCCACTGGTCTGGGTCTGTCACATATCTTTCCCCCCTGCTCAACACCAAGGGGTTGGGCAGCTTGGGATGCCAGACAATGCACGCGTGACAAGCCATTGGTATTGCCATGACGGCTCCCTGCTCTGTGTTGCACACGGAACTGGAAAGGTTGGAGGGATAAGAACCATCTGGTCACCCTTGTGTTCTTCTCCTTGTTCTGCTGCATCCATTGAAGAGGGGCATGGTCGGTCACGAGGACAAATCTGCGCCCGAGCAGGTAGTAGCGCAATATTTCCATGGCCCATTTTACAGCGAGGCATTCTCTCTCCACCACTGCATATTTTTGTTCCCTTGGAAGGAGTTTCCAACTGAGGTATAGAATCGGGTGTTCCTCCTCCCCGACCATCTGTGATAGAACGGCCCCCAACCCTACTTCCGATGCATCCGTCTGCAGGATAAACTCCTTGGTGAAAATCAGGGGCTAACAGTACGGGGTTACTGCAGAGGGCAGTCCGTAGGTCTGTGAATGCTTCCTCTGCTGCGTCAGACCATCTCACCAGATCAGGTCCACGGGCTTTCACTAGGTCTGTCAGAGGGCTTGCCCTTGTGGCAAAGTGGGGGATAAATCGTCGGTAATACCCCACCACACCTAGGAATGCCTGGACTTGTTTCTTGCGACTTGGTTGGGGCCAATTTTGGATGGCCTCTAACTTGTTCACTTGGGGTTTTACCAAATCTTTACCCACAATGTAGCCAAGATATTTGGCCTCTGTAAACCCTACAGCGCACTTGGCAGGGTTTGCTGTAAGGCCAGCTCGCCTGAAGGTATCAAGGACTGCCTCCACCTTCTCCAGGTGGCTTTCCCAGTCTGGGGTATGAATGACCATATCGTCCAAGTAGGCAGCAGCATAACTGTTATGCGGGCGTAATAGCTTGTCCATGAGATGCTGGAAGGTAGCTGGGGCCCCATGTAGTCCAAAAGGGAGGACAGTATATTGAAAGAGACCTTCTGGTGTAGAGAACGCAGTCTTTTCCTTTGCATCTTCTGTAAGGGGAATCTGCCAGTACCCCTTTGTCAAGTCTAGGGTAGTCAAGTACCGGGCATTACCCAGACGGTTCACTAGCTCATCTATGCGAGGTATGGAGTATGCGTCGAACTGGGATATTTCGTTTAGTCGCTGGAAGTCATTGCAAAATCTTGTGGTGCCATCAGGTTTGGGTACCAGCACAACTGGGCTGGACCACTGACTGTGGGATTATTCAATGATCCCCAACACCAACATTTTTTTTTACTTCTGCTTTTATTTCCTCCCTATTTGCCGCTGGCACCCGATAGGGCCTCATTGTTACTCTGGCCCCAGGGTTTGTGACGATGTGGTGATATGTCTCGGTTGTTCAACCCGGTTTTGTCGAGAACACATCTTGGTTCTGGAAGATCATCTCAGACACCTCATTCTTCTGGCCTGGTGTTAAATCGGGAGACACTCTCACCTGTTTGGAAGGCTTGTTTTCCTGGGTTAGGTCTTTTTGGACCGTTGTGCATGCCTCTTGTGCATGCAGGGTTTCAGAAGGTTAACGTGATAAATCTGTTCTTGTTTTCTGCGTCCTGGCTGCCGCACCTTGTAGGTAACTTCCCTCATGGGTTCAGCTACCTCATAGGGCCCCTGCCATTGGGCCAGAAGCTTGCTTTCTGCCATGGGTACCAACACCATAACCCGATCCCCTGGTTGGAACTGTCGCACTTTTGCCTGGCGATTGTAATGGGTTTGCTGGGCCTCCTGTGCCTTCTCCAAATGTTCCCGTACAATAGGGGTAACCCGGGCTATCCGGTCTCGCATCTGCATTACATTCTCTATTATATTTCTCCCCTCATTGGGTTCCTCTTCCCAGATCTCTTTGGCGATATCTAGTATGCCACGGGGGTGACACCCGTATAATAACTTGAAGGGGGAAAACCCAGTTGAGGCCTGAGGTACCTCCCGGATAGCGAACATAACGTAGGGTAGTAGGGTGTCCCAATCCTTCCCGTCCCAACTTACCACCTTCCTGATCATAGCCTTGAGGGTTCGGTTAAACCTTTCTACCAACCCATCAGTCTGCGGATGGTAGACTGAAGTTCTCAGGGTATGTATATGGAGCAGCGTACAGAGGTCCTTCATTAGTTTCGACATAAATGGGGTTCCTTGGTCGGTTAATCTCTCCTTCGGTAGCCCCATTCGGGCAAAGATCCCCACCAGCTCTTTGGCTATAGTTTTAGAGGCTGTGTTCCTCAGGGGGACGGCTTCTGGGTAGCAAGTATATATTGGTGGCCCCGAGCCGTCTTCTCCAGGGGTCCCACTAGGTCCATGGCTATTCGCTCGAAGGGGACCTCTATGATGGGAAGGGGTACTAAAGGTGCCCTCAAGTGGGGAAGGGGATTGTGCAGCTGACACTCCGGGCAGGAGGCACAGTACCTCCGCACTTCATGTACTCCGGGCTAGAAGAACCGTCGTAGGACTCATGCCAGGATCTTCTTTACCCCCAAATGCCCCCCCAAAAGATGACTATGAGCAAGACTTAATACAGCGTTCTGGTGTTATTGAGATACTAGGATCTGCTGTGCCTTCTGCCCCTGTACTGGTGCACCCCGATATAAGAGATCCTTCTTCATTATGAAGTAGGGTCCTGGTCCCTGGGTTTTCCCTTCCACGGGGACCCCATCTATTTCAGTCACCTCCTTCCTAATGTTGTCATACCTTGGGTCTTCTGCCTGGTCCCGTCCAAAATTTCCTCTCCCAGGGCTAATGTGCCCAAGATCTAGGGGCCCAGTCTCTGTTGCCTCTACTGGTTCAGAAGCATTAGGGTGGGGGTCAAACTCAGGTGCTTCTCCCTCTTGCGTGGCCTCCTTTTCAGCTGTGCAGGTCCGTCTACCTACAAGAGCGACCCTCTGGCTTTTGGTCAGCATTCGGGTTCCCAAGGCCTTAGCTGCCCTTCTTTCCCTTTTTGTCTTTCTACCCTGTCTGGGAGTGGAGAACAAATCTGGGGATATTTCAGAGAAGATTTGGGGTTGACAGTCTACTGTGGATGCCTCACCAATTTTTGGGTCCCCATCTTTCTCCAATCCCCCTATTGGGAGTAAGTTTCCAAACCCTGGGAAGTCCCTCCCTATGAGCAGCGGGTATGGGAGCTTAGGGACTACACCTGCTGCTACCTCAGTAGTGTTCCCTTGGATCTCGATTTTTACTGGGATGGTGGGGTAGTAACTAACTGTCCCATGGACACATGTTATCCCCGTACGTTTAGCCTGTAGCAGCTGACTACGCTTCACAGGCTTCCCTGAGATAAGTGTGATAGCACTCCCCGAATCAACCAGTGCTGTGGTCCCTACCCCATTCAGTTTCACTGGTCTGGTATACATATGTGGGATTAGTGAGACCCCCCACAAGATGGATTAGGGAGCATGGATCTGCCCAGTTCCCCAGGTTACACTGCATAGGCTCCTCAGCATTGGGACACTGTGCAGCTATGTGTCCCCACTCCCCGCAGGCATAACATCTGTATGGAGTCCTAGGCGTTCCCCAGTCTCTTGGTTTGGGCAGTCTAATATCACGATCCTCTTCTCCCTCAGTGCTCTGACTCTTTGTGGCCTCTGATGGGCCTTCAGCCTCTCTCTTTTTCCACCTGGGCCCTCCTGGTGGCCCAATCACCCGAACTTTAGGGCTTGGTGCTGCTAGTTTAACCCGGGGTGCCTCTTCCTTAACTGGTCGGGTCAGCTCCCTCACTGTCCTTCACCTCTCTACCAGGGCGACAACCTCGTCATAGGTGGAGGGTTCATTCTGGCTTACCCAGGCATGAAGGTCTGGTGGTAGTCCCCTCATGTATCGGTCGATGACCAGAACCGCTAGTATCTCTTCCGGACTCCGGGACTCTGTTTGCAACCACTTTCATGCAAGATGGATGAGGTCATACAATTGGGACCGCAAGGTTTTGTCTTCCTGATACCTCCAACCGTGATACTGCCGGGCCCGCACTGCTGTCGTTACCCCAGATCTGGCCAGGATCTCTGCTTTCAGCTGGGGGTAGTCTGCCGCAGCCTCTTCAGGCAGATCATGGTAGGCCTTCTGGGCCTCCCCACACAGGAACGGGGCAAGGATGCCAGACCACTGATCTTGAGACCGGGCCTCCCGTAGGGTTGTCCTCTCAAAGGCCAGAAAGTATGCCTCTACATCATCCTCCCATGTCATTTTCTGCAGCCAATGGCTGGCCCGTATGAGCCGCGTCCCATCATGGCCACGATTCAGCTCTGTAAGGGACTTTACCTGGTTTACCAGTTCCCACAACATAGCTCGGTCTTGAGCAGCCTGGTCCATCAGCAGGTGATTAGTCTCTTACTGCAGCCGCACTGCCTCCTGTTGGGCCGCTGCCTGGAAACGGGTAGCCTCCTGCTGGGCCGCCATAGCTTGTATCAGTGCCCGCACTACATCATCCATGGTGGTGAAAAAAAATAAACCCTCTCCCTTTTGTTGTTGTTATTTTTTTTTTAAATCGCCCTCCTTCTTCCGCCGCGCTGTGTGCCCCAAGATCCCACCCCTGACACCAGTGTGACAAAGTTTCTCCTCTACTTTGGTGGGTCCTGCGCTTATTGGCAGATTTTCTTGCCTCAGAGATTCACCATGTGGGTTGGGGAACAGCCCAGAGACCTTCCCCTCTGGAAGAACCCACAGTCCAGGTCAATTGGGAGGTTTGGGGGGAACCCGGGCCCGCCCTCTACTCCGGTTTCCAGCCCAGGGCCCTGTGGACTGCAGCTGTCTATAGTGCCTCCTGTAACAGCTGCATGACAGCTACAACTCCCCATGGCCACCTCCAAATACCTTCCTTATTCTCACCACAGGACCTTCCTCCTGGTGTCTGATAATGCTTGTGCTCCTCAGTCCTCCAGCAGCACACCCTCTCACTCTCAGCTCCTTGTGCCTCTTGCTCCCAGCTCCTCACACTCTCACACTACAAACTGAAGTGAGCTCCTTTTAAAACCCAGGTGCCCTGATTAGCCTGCCTTAATTGCTTCTAGCAGTTTCTTCCTAATTGGCTCCAGGTGTCCTAATTAGCCTGCCTGCCTTAACTGGTTCTAGCAGGTTCCTGATTACTCTAGTGCAGCCCCTTCTCTGGTCACTCAGGGAACAGAAAACTACTCATCCAGTGACCAGTATATTTGCCCTCTACCAGACTCCTGTACCCCACTGGTCTGGGTCTGTCACGGTATCTTTATCCCCATTTTACATATGGGGAAATTGAGGCACAAGGAGGGTGGTGGATAAGTGTACAGGGTGCCATGCAATGGAGAATCCTCCCCAATGACTATAAATACCATGAAACCTCTTCGATATTCCTCATTTCCCAACTCTTAATTGGCCATCCCACACATGTTAGCAACATACCATTTTTCCTAGTATAGCCATGGCCTAGGGGACCCTAGCAGAGGAGGCATTTTTTTGCTGTTTGGGTATGACCTGGGAGGCAGCTACCGTCTCTGAAGTCAGATAGGGGATGAAGGGCCTTGGTGCTGCTGAGGATCATGTTCCAGTTGGAATGGGCTGCAAGATGAGAAAGGTGGAGCAGGGACTAGAATAAAAGCCATGTAAGGCTGCAAGAGGTAAAGATTTGGCTACACCGAGGGTTCTAAACCCAGGGGATGCAAATAGGATTCAGGGGATGGCAACCACCTCTCTTTGTGGCTAGATGGGAAGGGGTCCCAAAATTATTCTTCCATTGTAACATAGTGTTACAGTATGGAAAAAGCTGAGAAGCACTGAGCTCCAGTCCCTACTGAGAGACAAGGTGCATCCAGCATAGCTCAGGAGGGGAGAAGGTGCAGCAGATGTGAGGTTCCCTTCCTCCACAAATGGTCCTCAGTACCCTGTCTGTGTCACGTGGAAGCAGGAGAGTGATCATTATGTAGAGTATTTGGAGATGGAAATAGTTCCCCTTTCAACCCTTCTAGCTTCCAGCTCATCCTCTTAACTGCTCAGAAAAGTCTGCTTGGGGTCTGTAGTCCATCATTCCATCCTTTGCCAGAAATGTTCCGTCCCCCATCCAGCGTCGCTGAGCTGAGGGTTTGGAGAAAGCCTTGCCAGGCTGGAGCCTGGACACTAATGCCTCTCCATCCCTGTTGTACAACGGCGGGAGAAAGGCAGGCTGGATTCAAACCAGCCCCCGGCCACTTGCCTCCTGTGAATTAAGCCGCCCTCCCTCAGCGGAGACCTTCTCCAAACCTCTGCTCGGCGACCCGGCCTGCTGAATTATTGACGAGAGCTAATGTGCACATAGGTTGGCACGTCTCGCTGTGACCTTGATATTCCGTTTCAGTGTGGCTTTCCCTCGCGGCTCCTTTTTTATGTGTTGGGGCCGAGTTAATCTGTTCACGCTCACTCGCTCTCTCCCTCTCCATATCTTCTCCCACTGTCCCTTCGGCTCAGCGACTGGCTTCTGGGGAATGAGTGCTGCGAGGGGAGAGCACCCCAACCAATGGCAGAGGCGTGGGGGGGGGGAAATGTGAACTTACTGGCAATTACAATATGCCCCAGGGGTCTGGTTCCGCTCTCACTTACACCAGCCTTCCACTGGAGTAGCACTAACATGATTATTTCAATGACAGTAACACCAAGAGGCCCCATTGTGCTAGGTCAGGGAGGGTTCCTGACTCAGAGAGGTTCCAATCTAAATAGACAAGGTGTGGGAGAGGAAACCGAGCCACTAAGCAGAGAAGTGACTTGCTCAATGTCTCACACATCAGGCCAGGAATAGAGGCCAGGGCTTCTGGCTACCAGTTCAGTGCCCTAGTTCTTTTCTTACATGGTTTCCAAGGAGTGAGCAGCCTAGGAGATCCTCTTCCTGCCTGATGCTCAGATTGTCAGCCTGGATCTCAGCATCTGCCATGCTCTGCCGCCTTCAGTGAATTCTGGTTACATGCGCCTCTCTCTGAGATATCATTGTAAAGTTCCAAGAGAAATGCAAAGCAAATAATAATCATTAGGAACCACTGCAAAGTGGGGTGAGGGAGAGGAAAGGAAGAACGAAAGAGATGGGGGCAGTAAAGGGAGAAGAGGGGAAGGAGAGCACTGGGACAAGACTGGATTCTGACTCAGGGGACAGTGGTTGCAGAGAGAAAATCTCTTTGTGTTTGCTTTAAACAAGTGCTCCCCCAGCATTGCAAGGGGTGGAGTGGCATGGGTGATAGTGCTATGGCTACAAAAGAGCTAGTGTGAACCAGGCCTCGGAGTAGTGCGGGGGAACTCACCCCCTTGGAGTGCTGGGCTAAGTCTCTGAGTCCTCTCCAGGCACTGAGCTGGGTCTCAGCACCTCGTCGGGCCCTGATTTTCTCTTGTTTGCCCCATGCTTAGAGAGCTCCTTGTGTCTCCCCCACCCCTCCTCGGCAGGTGCTTGCTTTGCCATCGATCCTAACAGGGAATCCATGGAACCTTTCCCTCTGAGCTGAAGCTGCTGAACGTGTCTGACTCTAGCAGCTGCATCTTTGCACTGTTGCTTGTAAATGTCCCGGTAATTTAGTGCCTGCAGTGCACTAAAGCAACAACCCTATCAGAGGCTCTGCTTAGACACAAAGGAGTCTCGGCCTTCAGCTCTTATGTCACTCACCGTGGCCTATAAGTCTCACTAAACAATGAGAACCTGGGTTCATATCTTAGGCCGTTAACATCTCATTTTAACCCCTTCACTGCCTTTTGTTGCCCCCTGGCCCCATCCCAACTCCTGCCGTGCTCCTCCATCGTGCTCTATCAGGGTTTCTCCCAGATGTGAATGGGGAGCCGGTGCTCTCAGTCCAGTTCCTAGAAGGCAGCTGCCAACATCATAGTCAGCATTAATTAGCCTTCTCGTCAGCTGTCTTAGCAGAGTGTGGCTCACAAGTGCCCCAGAGCAGCTGCAGCAGCCCTACAATTAATCAAGCTGTCCCATAATGGAGAGGCTCTTCCCTTTGGTCTCACAGCCAGCCACGCCCTCCATCTGCTTCTCTGCTTGGGCTTCCTCTGCCTCTGATTGCGTCCTGCTCAATGCTAGCTCCTGCCTGCTGCTTGCTGCTGTCTTTTGCCCTGCTCTGTTCTGCAGCAGGCGTCCTGTTGGTTCCTCCGCAGGGCTGCCTGTTTGCTGAGTTCAGAGAGCGAGGGTGGGAGAATGCATTAGATGGGGGCACGAAGAATCACAGCGCTGGAACAGGGTGTGTTCCCAAGTGCAGGCCCACACACACACAGCTCCGAAGTGAGGATGACAGACAGTGCATTAGCCCCTGCCCAAGTCATCCTCACGAAGCCAGGGCTGAGTCATGCCTGAAAGCAAGCATCACTTGGTCACCAGCTCTGCCGAGAGACCAGCCTTCCATAGAATCATAGAATCATAGAATATCAGGGTTGGAAGGGACCACAGGAGGTCATCTAGTCCAACCCCCTGCTCAAAGCAGGACCAATTCCCAACTAAATCATCCCAGCCGGGGGGTTGTCAAGCCTGACCTTAAAAACCTCTAAGGATGGAGATTCCACCACCTCTCTAGGTAACCCATTCCAGTGCTTCACCACCCTCCTAGTGAAAAAGTTTTTTCCTAATATCCAACCTAAACCTCCCCCACTGCAACTTGAGACCATTACTCCTTGTTCTGTCATCAGGTATCACTGAGAACAGTTTAGATCCATCCTCTTTGGAACCCCCTTTCAGGTAGTTGAAAGCAGCTATCAAATCCCCCCTCATTCTTCTCTTCTGCAGACTAAACAATCCCAGTTCCCTCAGCCCCTCCTCATAAGTCATGTGCTCCAGGCCCCTAATCATTTTTGTTGCCCTCCGCTAGACTCTTTCCAATTTTTCCATATCCTTCTTGTAGTGTGGGGCCCAAAACTGAACACAATAGTCCAGATGAGGCCTCACCAATGTCAAATAGAGGCGAATGATCACGTCCCTCGATCTGCTGGCAATGCCCCTACTTATACAGCCCATAATGCCATTAGCCTTCTTGGCAACAAGGGCACACTGACTCATATCCAGCTTCTCATCCACTGTAACCCCTACGTCCTTTTCTGCAGAACTGCTTCCTAGCCATTCGGTCCCTAGTCTGTAACAGTGCATGGGATTCTTCCGTCCTAAGTGCAGGACTCTGCACTTGTCCTTGTTGAACCTCATCAGGTTTCTTTTGACCCAATCCTCTAATTTGTCTAGGTCCCTCTGTATCCTATCCCTACCCTCCAGCATATCTACCACTCCTTCCAGTTTAGTGTCATCTGCAAACTTGCTGAGAGTGCAGTCCATGCCATCCTCCAGATCATTAATGAAGATATTGAACAAAACCGGCCCCAGGACCGACCCTTGGGGCACTCTGCTTGAAACCGGCTGCCAACTAGACATGGAGCCGTTGATCACTACCTGTTGAGCCCGATGATCTAGCCAGCTTTCTATCCACCTTATAGTCCATTCATCCAGCCCATACTTCTTTAACTTGCCGTCAAGAATACTGTGGGAGACTGTATCAAAAGCTTAGCTAAAGTCAAGGAATAACACATCCACTGCTTTCCCTCATCCACAGAGCCAGTTATCTCGTCATAGAAGGCAATTAGGTTAGTCAGGCATGACTTGCCCTTGGTGAATCTATGCTGACTGTTCCTGATCACTTTCCTCTCCTCTAAGTGCTTCAGAATTGATTCCTTGAGGACCTGCTTCTTCTGGCCTCATATTGCTCCTGGGCAGTGCTGCCCCCTATATGCCCAGTGGCAGTGCATGGCATCCCCTGGGGTGACTGATTTCCACTAAGAAGGAATAAAAAGGGAGAAATTCTACATGAGCAAACAAAACCGAGGGTCAGAAGCAGGCTGGCGGTGCAGTAGTTGTGGGCGTGAAGCACATCCATGGTGTTAAGGCTCGGTGGGATGGTGGCATGTAAACCACTGCCTAATAAGGTAATAGAATGTAGAATTTAAGGCCAGAAGGGCCCACCAGCTCTGTCTCCCAGGCCAGGAACCCAGCCAGCACCCGCATACCAAACCAACAGCTGAAATTAGACCAAGGTATTACAGCCCACAGGAGACGAACCTGTTATATGCCACAGGCAAAGAGCAGGAGGGAGCAAGATGCACCAAGGCCCCTGCAATGGCGGGAAATTGTTTAAGTGAGATACACCCAGATAATTGCAGCAAGTGACCCACACCCCATGCTGCAGAGGAAGGTGAAACCCCCCCTAAGGCCAATCCAACCTGGGTGGAAATTCCTTCCTGACCCCACTTACAGCGATCAGCTAGACCCAGCTCCACACCAAGGGTGACTAAAGGCATCGCCCCTTATGGGAGTGTGCAACGAGCAGCACCTACAGCACCCTCTGACTGTACAGCTTATGCTCAGCTCTGTGGGAGGTGCTGGACCCATGGCCCCAGGCCTCCTCCTTTGGGACTGATTCACACCAAAGTGAGTTGGAGGCTTCTTGTGCCTTTTTTCCAGTGCTCAGAGCTAGTTGCCAGCTAGTCCTTAGCACAGGGGTATTTTTGTGGTGACGGCCAGGGGTGGCTCTATGTTTTTTGCCGCCCAAGCGCGGCAGTCAGGCGGCATTCAGCAGCATGCCTGCAGGCGGTCCGCAGTCACGTGGATTCGGCAGCGTTTCTGCGGGTGATCTCCCAGTCCCAAGGCTTCGGCGTACCCGCCGCCGAAACCACAGGACCAGCGGACCTCCCGCAGGCATGCCGCCGAAGGCCACCTCAGTGCCGCCCTCACAGCAACTGGCAGGCTGCCCCCCGCAGCTGGCCGCCCCAGGCACACGCTTGCTGCGCTGGTGCCTGGAGCTGCCCAGGGTGACGGCGCTATTGTCAGCAGTGTGTTTGGACTGTGTCTGATGTTACTGTATAGAAATTCTACTGAATATTGCTGTAAGTTACTGAAGTTTAAACAAAGAAAAGCACTCTCCGGTAGTGGTGCTGGAGAGAGCAGGGCTTTCTCTGTATGATTCCCATGCTATGGTGGAGTGGGAGCTGCCGGGTCTGTCTCTACCTTTATGCTCTTGTGTCTGTATTGAATAGGACCTCATTGTGACTGAGGCCGGCCCTCTCCTGATGGTCTGTAAAGCTGTGATGGGTTTCTCTAAAGGCAAAATAAATTAAGGGAAACATCTTACTTGGATCTGGATCAAGGTTTAAAGTCAAACAGGTTCTCCATCAAGCACCGTCTCTGTCCTGGTACTATCTGCCTGCACCGTGTATGGGCTAATGACTGTAGTGGCAAGTCACTTCCTTATGTTGTGCTAGATTCATGTGGACGAAGCCTCTCCAGGTTGTGAGGGACAGTATCTCCAAGAGCAAAGCACCCCTAGTCACTAGTCCGTACGTTCTCCTTATGAGCAGGTTCTATCTCCCTACGGCACAGCACAGCACAAGCCCAGGTAGTGCTGAGGATGGGGTCCTTCATAACCTAAAGATGCTCCAGCTCCCCAGAGTCCAATCGGAAACCTGGGAGAAAGGAGCATTCTCCATCTCTCTACAGCCCCAGATGAGGTCAGGGCATGCGGGGAGCCATTTCCTTTGTAACCTGGCCCAGCTGGTTCCACCCACTCTACAGCCCAGAGTAAGCGTGCTGTCCTGCCCGACCTAGCATGCTGGCTCCACCCCTGTGGCCCAGAGTGAGGCTAAGTGATGCTGAGTGTGCTGTCCTGCCTAACCTAGCCTGCTCCATCTTTCTCCAGGCAGCCCTGCATGGCATTAGAGGGTGCTATGCTGCGGTGGCTGCTAATCTGGACATGCTTCATTTCTTCACCCCCTAGCCTGTCACAGGAGCAATGTGCTATTCCTCACAGTGCGGACATTTCCTATCTACCACAGTGCTGGGATCCTTGTATAATTTGCCTTTTAAAACGATAATTCCCCATTAAACAGAGATATTTAGCCTAATATAAGTAGACAGATCAGTCAAGGCAGTAATGTACTCCAGTTCCCAAATGTTTAGTTTCCTTTGGCTAAACTTGCCTGTAAAAGGTCTTTTTCTCCTCCGTGGACGAGAATAACAGCTTTGACCTTGAAGGGAGGAAAGAGGAGGGTTTTTTACTGTTTTTCTTCCAAAATATTCAAGTGAGAGGGATTTTTGCTTAAACAATTTATGCCCCATGGATAGATTTATTCCGTTCAGCTGCCAGCCACAAGAAAGCCCTGTTAGTCCCCAGGGCGTTTTTTCAGAACCGGTAAATCCTGCACATTAAATCTGCTCACAAACATGAGGGACCAATCACACTGGCTAGAGCCAGCTATGGCGTGGGCAGGTGTCAGGAGTCTCCCACACAGCTGCCCCTGACACCACCGCCTGCCACTCCACTGCTAGGCCCCTAGGCAGCCATGGGACTTGATGCAGCTCTTCCTGCAGCACCCCTGTTATTCCAGTCCTGAGCCCTCCTGCCACTCTGCTACGCAGCTCACTCCCTCCTGGAGCACCAGTCCTGAGCTCCACATACGGCTCTGCCAATGCACCCCACTCATGGCCTTTCCACTGCTCCTTATGCCTATAATGACCCCTCACAGCTCAGCTGATGCCCAGCAAGCCTGTTCTTTCAGTCCCGAAGCCTTACACATATGTCTCTTTCCCAGGCCTGCATAGTTCTCCTACATCTCATGCTTCATGTCTTACATTGTATGGAGGTGCCTATTGCTGTACTACAGTGTTTATGCTACTTGTTGCTGCCCTTCTGCTGCTGCTCCTGGGTTTATCCCTGCAATTATAACTCCCTCAAACATTTTGGGATGAAGTGTGTGTAAAAAGCAAACAATGCCATACACAACAAAGCTGCTTTGTACTGTGTTGTTGTTCATTCTGCCAAAGCCCCCCCGACCTCTACCCCCAACCCCCATGACCACCCGGTCTTGCTAGTACACTTCTGTCCTGACTTTTAGCATCCCCACTATACTGCCCTTTGGCTGACCCAGCATGGTCCAGTGGATGGGGACCTAGGTTCTATTCCCAGCTCTGCTACTGACTGGCTATGTGATCCTAGACAAGACTGTTCTGTGCCTCGGTTTCCCCTCCCACCCATTCTCTGTTTATATTGTAAGGTTTTGGGAGCAGCAACTCTCTCTCACTGCAGTGTGCTTCGGACACTAGAGCCCCTATTTCAGTCGGGGCTACCATAATACAAATAATAGTCACTAGTTTCTTTTTAATATATGATGTCCATTAGGATGATAATGAGATCTCCAAGCTCTTCCATTTGTGATCTGAGCCATATTTGAACCCATGGTATATCTTCCAGGATGGGCAGCCAGTTTGCTTTGCCACACTAGTGCTTTTTATTTTCTTACTGCTTAGATTTTCTGTCTCCTTCTTCACTCCGATAGATGCCAGCCCAATGCTTGAGGAAAAGACAGGCATAACTTCTGATCCCAACACCTCAGAACTTTGGGAGAGGTTTGAATTTGGCTCAAGGCCTGCCTCTGACTGTATGTGGTTTAATTTGATAGACTCCTTACTCAGCGCCGTATTATTGCCTAGGCTGACAAATTTTCAGTGGCGGAGCTCCACTCTGCGCCCCGCCCCCCTGCTCTAGCTCACCTCCGCCTCCTCTGCAAGCGCACCGCAGCGTCCTGTTTCTCTCCCCTCCCAGTGCTTGCGCTGCGAAACAGCTGTTTCGCAGGGCAGGGAGGGAGGGGGGAGGAGGGGGAACGCCACGCGCTGGGGGAAGAGGCGGGGCCAGGGGCGGGGATTTGGGGAAGGGATCCAATAGGGGAAATAAGGGGGCGGAGTTGGGGCGGGGACTTTGGGGAGGGGGTTGGAATGGGGGTGGGACAAGGGCGGAGTTGGGGTGGGGCCAGGGCCAGGGCGGCAATTATTTCCCGGCCTAGGGGCGGCAAAATTATTAATCCGCCACTGTCCCTACTGCAGACAATCAGGTGTCTCCCCTGCCCCTATGGAAGTGCAGTGTTTCACCAACAGCCTAAACAAATATTGCATCTTTGCAGGACCCAATGCCAAGGAGAGTTTTCTCAAATCATGTACTCTCTCCACACACATGAATCTATCTCTGCGTTATCCATACAGTAGCTATGGCTGAACATCGAATAGCTTGATTCAGTTGGGATGTTTATCCTTAGCTTTATCTAATCCTCTTTGGTCATAAAATCAGGCTGGGGGATCTAACAAGAACAGGATTTTTCACACCATTTCTGGTACTTCCTGGTTTCTGGCTGGGTTAGAAGTATTGCAGTTCGTGTAGTATTTCTGCAACTGGATGGAATCAGGGAGCGGGGAGCTGAGTGAAAATGAAACATACAAGAAACTGTGCACACCTTTTCTGGACTTCATAAAAGTTTCGGGTCAAAGGTTCAGGTCTCGGTTCCTATTTTCATAGAAGGAACACCCAATTTTCCATGAATTGGTTTGCTCATCTCTGACAATAGCACCCATGTTCCAGCTAACTAGCTAAGTGACATGCTGCGGTGCCTAAATTGCCTGAAAGCTTTTGACCCACGAATAGAACTTCCACCGTGCTCACCCCATTAACAGATGTCTAACAATTACATCCTGCGTTCCCATAGCACTTTACGTCCCAACGGATCCCAGTCTTGTTTGTGTATAGGAATGGCTGCTACCACCCTGGAAATGGCATTATCGGCACCTCTCAAGTGGAAGATGGGAGCATACAGTCACAACACTGCATGACAATTTGGGACAGGAATTAGAACTAAGTAGAATGGAAGGCTTTTCATTCATCCGCCAAGTTACCCTTCGAATCTGAGGTTTGAACAAACCCCGGATTCAGAGAACATGGTCAGAGCTGCCGAGCTTCACCTAGGTTAATGCTGAAACCATGCAAAGCTGCTAGTTTCTATTGTTTGGAACCATAAGTTTCCCCCTGTTTGCTCAAAACTGGTCCCACGCTTATTGTTGTAAGTATTGCAGTAACACCTAAAGGCCCACCAGGGTCTGTTGTGATAAATGGGCCTAAAAAATTGCCCTAATTGTGAGTTCAACTGTAATAAACAAGTGTAAGTTCATAAGTTGTCACAATAACCTATAAGAACAAATGTTGGTAGGAAAAGGTCTGAAAGGAAGACTGAATTAGTCCAAACAAAAAGGCCTCCTGATATAACTGAAGGACTGTGTTAAGTTCATCCTTAGTAAACAAGAGAAGTGTTGAACCAGATCAGTGAACCACAATTGGGGTGTTGGAAACTAGGCCTAGTTGGTGGACAAAATAATGAGGGGCTGGGCTATTCCACCACCACTCCCTTTGTGGGTCCTTAAAGAAAGGGACTTTGGGGGGGAAATTGGCTACCAGAGCAAGCTTCACCATCATGGCTGCCATCCCCATGATCTCCTGATCCTGAGAGAAGTCTTGACCTGACCGGGCCAGAGAGAGAGACCCAGATAACATCGCCACCTTTACCGGCTCCAGCTAAATCCCACACATCACCTGGGATGAAATGGGATCAGACTTTAATCACAACAGCTGCAGCTCATTTCAACTAACTTCGTCTCTTTTCTCCAAAAGACAGTCGTTACCATCTTTGGTACCACCCAAGAAACCTTCAGACGAGGGCTTTTTTCCTCTAAAGATTCTCTCCAGCTAAAGGGAAAGGGAACAAAGGGTCCTGGTAAAATGAAAGCCTCACTTAATCCTTTGTATTTCAAATGCTTTGACTGTTTTTTCCTTCTTTTCTGTATCTTTAATAAAAGGTTAAAAGGATTTTTAGTGGTGTGTTTGCCATGGCACTAAGCAGGCTGAGGTCTCTGTAGACCAGGGGTAGGCAACCTATGGCACGCATGCCGAAGGCGGCACGTGAGCTGATTTTCAGTGGCACTCACAGTGCCCGGGTCCTGGCCACCAGTCTGGGGGGCTCTGCATTTTAATTTAATTTTAAATGAAGTTTATTAAACATTTTAAAAACCTTATTTACTTTACATACAACAATAGTTTAGTTATATATTATAGACTTATAGAAAGAGATCTTCTAAAAATGTTAAAATGTATTACTGCCACGTGAAACCTTAAATTAGAGTGAATAAATGAAGACTCGGCACACTGCTTCTGAAAGGTTGCCGACCCCTGCTGTAGACCAAACCCTGAACCTTGTTAGCAATGTTTACTGTTGGACAGTGACTAGCTAATGTTAACACCTTTAGCCTATATGCGCCACTAACCCATTGTGCCAGGCAGTTTGGAGACCAAGTGACTTGTTCATGGTCCCACAGCAGGACACTGGCAGAGCCAGGAATGAAACCCAGATCTCCAGAGTACTCCCATGCCAATGCCCCATCCACTAGACCACACTGTCTCCCTGGGCTCAGGGTCAGTTTTTTGATGGAACATGAAACCAGGTGAATTTTGCGTGGTTTAGGGGTTACTCCAGGAAAGGTTCACACAGCTCTCTGTGACGAATCCTGTATCCATGCTGGGGTGCTGGTTCAGTACTGAAGAGCGCCACCTATTGGCAAGAGCCCTTTGCTATTTGTAGCACGTGCACTACTTGGTATGTAGATGTTCACCATCGCCATTGGCAAACATGCCCTGACTATAGACCAGATGGAGCAGTGCACACCTTTCCTGGAGTCACAAGAGGGTGAGACGACAGTAAAACCGTCACTGCAGGGAGAGAGGAGTTAGCTAATAGACTGAGCAGGTGGCTGAGCGCCAGGTACTCATAAATGCTAGTCCTGGCTCTAACACCGGTTCCCTCTGTGACCTTGTGCAAATCACGTAATCTCCTCTCTGCTTCAGTTTCCCTTCATATGCAGAGGAGATTATAACCCTTAGCCAATCACAGGGGTGTCGAGAGGGTCACTCAGTTAATGTACAGCTAGCACTTTGAAAAGGGGGAAAGATGCATTAGCGCTGATTATTATTTTATTACATCTCCCTCCCAAACATACTGTCACCTGCTCACGAATGTACTTTGCACCCAGAGGCCTCCTGTCACTGTAGTTAGATGTTGCCCTTTCAGTCCAGGTCTAGAAGTGCCTCACAGAAGTGGGTGAGTCTCATTACCCCAAGTTTGCACCAAGGCACAGCAGTGACATGTTTTACCCAAGGTGAGAGAGCAACTGGTAATCCCCAGAGATAGGATCAGAACCAGGTCTTCTAACTCTGCAGCTACTGCACCATGTGGCTGCCTATGGGTGTTGGAGTGCGGGAGTCACCTGGGTTCATTTCTACTATGTAAATGTGCTTTCCAATGAAAGCTTCCCCCCACTGCCCTTCCTTCTGATACTTCATTTAAATACACACTAGAAACACTGCAGATGGAACCAGCCTCCTGATATCGGATCATCTTGTCCGTTCTCTTCAAGACTATTCCCTACTGTAACCTGTCAAGCTTTGTCCAATGGAGTTATAAAAGATGCAAGCAGTGGGGTTTCTGCTTCTTCCCATGGGAGGCTCTTCCCCAGCCTAATAGAGCTCTCTGTTCACATCTTTCACACATAGGGAGCCTATTCTACTTGTGCTGCATATAAACATGTGCTTAAATATCCTCTAAGCAGGGGAGGGCAAGAGCCAGGGAGCCTTTTGCTGGGAAAGTAAAGAACTTGTAAAGACCTTGTCCCTGTCTGTTTTGGATTGCAGCCACTGGACCCCACTAGAGCCACCCAGGGAGGCCCTCCCACGGTCCTGGGATGCAGGGCTTTCACAGAGGATGGCATAGTCCAGTCATGATTGCTTATTCAGCTAGATCTCTCAGTGGTCTTTGGTACAATGGCCCATGGGATTCTGTTGACCCTGTTGTAAATCCTGGGCTTGACTGTACCATTAAGATGAAGTTCTGGGTGGTGGAGATGTGGAGTAGAGCCACCTTGCCCCACTTTGACCTCTAAAAGGGATCGTACCAATTCCTCCCACGGAGCTTAGGGTGGATGTGCAAGCTGCATGATCCCTCTGGGTGGTGCCGTGCACTCCCCTCTCTGCACAGAGATGAGTAATATCCTCATCCCCTTTGGGGTCACCTGCTTGGGATGCTAGGAGAGAGCATTCCCCTGTGTTTAGGGATGGGGCCTGGTCCCTAGGTGAGACACAAACAGGGCTAGGCTCCATACTCCCCACCATAAAAAGATCAGTTGCAGACTGGACCAGGCTAGATTTGAAACAGCCAGTGGCAATGGTTCTCCATGGCCACAGGGCATATATTTAAGGTGAACACTTGGATGACAAGAGTCAATGAAGCAGCACACAATTGTTTTTAATTATTGAAATGAAGGTGTTCCCGACAGGAGCTGCGGGGCCTCACGCGACCCCAGCAGCCACAGCTCCTGTTTTAGCACCCTGCTGAGTGTGATGTTGCAAGCACAGCCAAGAGAGAGGTGTTTATTAAGTCCTGCCTTTTAGACTCACTCCTGCAACTCTATAGGTGTGGATTTCATACCAGAGCCAAGCCATTAGGGGACTCCCAGCTTTATCCCAGTGTCAGTGGGGAACTGCTAGAGGTCAAGCAGATTAGCAGAAATACATTGGAAAAACAAGCTCTCTACAGCTCCGTAAGGGAAATAGATTGCAGGTGGATTTTAGGGCCCTTTTCAGCACCATTTTCTCCAGTTTTCTAACTAAAGTTTTCCCCCATGTGTTTGAACAGATTTAAACCCCAGATTTCTCTAATTCTAGTCAGAATCTGGGCCTTTGAACCAAGGAGTGTAACTGGATTGACTTTCCAGCAGAATCACCATTTTCCTCTTTTTAATTCTCTCCCTACTGTTTTGCATGACTTTAGTTCTCCCTTCAGCGCCTGTTCACTCTTTTGGCATTGTCCTGTTTTGCAGGGGACCATGTCCAGAACTGGATGAGTCGCCGCAGACACTGCAGCACCGTGAATAGGATTTCATGACACCCTAGCTCGGCCAGGGCAGTCCCATCATTCCAGCTGGAAACTTTTGGGCCACAGCCATCATCTTCTTCCTCTGCCTGGGAGATTGCCTGAGGTTGTCCAGCAAGGCCGTGAAGGTCAGTCAAGACGGTAGGTCCCCAGTTTTTCTCATTTTTGCCTCCTTTTCATGTAGAGTTTCATGTGCTGCAGTGGGAAGGAATAGCCAGACCTCTGGGCAGCCCTGTACTTTCCCCACTAGAAATGAAAGCTCTTCTAAGAGCCAGACCCCATAATGCCTCCTACAGGCAGAACTGCCGAGTCCAGGGCTGATCACAGGAGTCCAGTTCTACCCCGTGACATTGAGGCAGAGGCTATGGGGTCCCAAGTACCTCCGGGATACGTCCAGGAATGGGCTGGGGAGAGGGAGATGGACTGGGGAGGATTAAGGCAGGATCCTTGAGGTCCCAGCTCAGTGGACAAAGGGAAGCCCAAGCCAGCTATGAGTGAAGGAGGTGGCCTGGGTGAGGCTCAGCTGAATCCATGGTGAGCACCTCAGGCTGTGTCACAGTGTGACTGCGAGCTTCTGGAGAGAGTGGCCGGGTGTCACGTGGCTCTGAGTTAGGCAGTCTGCCCGGCACACCCAGCCAGCTACTGAAGAGAGGGCTGGTGGCTGGCGGGGAGAATAGGAGGGCAAGTTTATCTGGGCCCAATAGAGTCAAATATTCAGAGCAGGGCCTTGAACCAGGGTCTCCCACATCCCAGGCCAGTGCCCTGACTGGGTGATTGGCTGCTCTGGGGGGAGAGGCTGTCCTTCAGAGGGCCAGAGATGCTGTTGTGCCATGCTGGTCTGTCAATGAACTGGAACTATCTGGACCAGCCAAACTGAGGGTCAGATTGTGATACCCTGATTCACTCTTGGCCGGATCCCCACCTGGTGTAAAATGGTGTAGCTCCATTGACTTCACTGGAGCGACAATGATCTACACCAGCTGAGGAGCTGACCCACTGAGTAGCATCTTAACTCCAGGAGTAATCTCATTGAAATTGACAAGATTGCTCTTGCTGAGCAAGGGGATTCAGACCTGGCCCGGGGGAACAGGAGGAGCTGCTGGTGCCAGCTTCAGGGAGTTTCCCATCCTTGAGCAGGGTGGAGCTGGAATTTCCCCAACCGTGGGCAGGGTTCAAAAGTCTGGGGTCCTCATTTAAAATAAGGAAGCTAGGAGTGGGCAGAGCTGTTTGGCACCAGGGGTACTAAAGATGGGGAGGGATGGGAGTGGCCATGGAAGGAGGAGGCACAGAGAGCATGGATGAGGTCCAAAAGCACCTGGATTTGTTCCTACTGCCATAGAGGCTTGAAGACGGTCACTCCCCAAGGCACAGACACGCTGGGCCAGGAGGCCATTCCCTCTGCCCCACGTTCCGTCGTTCTTCTGTCTGGCACAAACCCCAGCCAGCAGGCAGGGTACGCTAGGGCCACCTCCTTCTCGAGCCGAGGCCAGCCATGGAATGGGACAGGAGCAGAGGGCTGGATCCTCACAGTAACTAGGTGTTGTTCCATTGACTTCAATGGGCTGAGGCCAGTTACATCAGCTGAGGGTCCTGGCCAGTTATGTGAGTCTATATCAAAATGGAGATGGGGCCAGAGGGAGCTAGGGATCTGAGGAAGTGCGGAGGGGACAAACAGAGTGGAGTGGCTAGCATAGCTGGGGGTTAGAACATAGATTCATAGACAGGACCAAATACTGTCTAGACCATCCCTGATAGACATTTATCTAACCTACTCTTAAATATCTCCAGAGATGGAGATTCCACAACCTCCCTAGGCAATTTATTCCAGTGTTTAACCACCCTGACAGTTAGGAACTTTTTCCTAATGTCCAACCTAAACCTCCCTTGCTGTAGTTTAAGCCCATTGCTTCTTGTTCTATCCTCAGGGGCTAAGGTGAACAAGTTCTCTCCCTCCTCCTTATGACACCCTTTTAGATACCTGAAAACTGCTATCATGTCCCCTCTGTCTTCTCTTTTCCAACTAAACAAACCCATTCTTTCAGCCTTCCTTCATAGGTCATGTTCTCTAGACCTTTAATCATTCTTGTTGCTCTTCTCTGGACCCTCTCCAAAGGGCAAGAGACACACATTAAATGGTGTCAGTATGGGGAGGTGCAGGGGACCTAAGCGAACACAGATGTAGGGGCCAGTGGAGGTAGCTGGCCAGCAAGCAATTTAGTCAGGATAGTGAAGGGGTTATCCAGTTTTATTTCCCAGCATGCTCCCTGCCAAGTGAGACATCCACTGTGTCTGCAGTACAAGCAGGTCTAGCTAGCTAGATGCCTTGAGAGTCTAAGGAATGGTTACTGAACTGGTTGGTGGATCAAGGACAGAGAGAGATTGAATAGCTACAGCATACAGGAACGTAGCAGAGGTGGGACCCACCTCTCAGCTCATTTCCTCAATCCTTTATTCACAATGGAGAGAGGTAAATAGCAGGGTCCCCCAAGGATCTGTATGGGGCCTGTGCTGTTCAACATATTCATAAGTAATCTGGAAAAGGAGGTGAACAGTGAGGTGACAAAATTTGCAGATACAAAATTACTCAAGATAATTAAGTCCAAAGCTGACGGTGAAGAGTGGCAAAGCGATCTCGCTAAACTGAGTGACTGTGTGACAAAATGGCAGATGAAATTCAATGTCAATAAATCCAAAGTAATGCCCATTGGAAAACATAATCCCAGCTATACATACAAAATGATGGAGTCTAAATCAGTTGTTACCACTCAAGAAAGATCTCGGAGTCATTGTGGATAGTTCTTGGAAAACATCCACTTAATGTGCAGCGGCAGTCAAAAAAGCTAACAATGTTAGGGACCGTCAGGGAAGGGATAGATAATAAAACAGAAAATATCATAATGCCACTGTATAAATCCAGGATCTGCCCATATCTTGAATACTGTGTGTAGTTCTGGTTACCCCATCTCAAAAAAGAGATAGTAGAATTGGAAAAGGTTCAGAGAAGGGCAACAAAAATGATGAGGGTTATGGAACAGCTTCCGTATGAGGAGAGATTAAAAAGACTGGGACTATTCATTTTAGAAAAGAGAGAACTTGGGTATTGGAGGGAGTTGATAAAGATCTATAAAATTATGAATGGTGTGGAGAAAGTAAATAAGGAAGTGTTATTTACCTCCATCACATAACACAAGAACCAGAGGTCACCCAATGAAATTAAAAGGCAGCAGGTATAAAACAAACTTAAGGAAGTACTTCTTCACACAATGCACAGTCAACCTGTGGAACTCATTGCAAGGGGATGTTGTGAAGACCAAAAATATAAACGGGTTCACAAAAGAATTAGATAAATTCATGGAGGATAGGTCCATCAATGGCTATTAGCCAAGATGTTAAAGGATGCAATCTCATGCGCTGGGTGTCCCTAAATCACTGACTGCCAGAAGCTGGGACTGGATGACAGGGAATGGATCTCTTGATAATTGCCCTGTTCTGTTCATTCCCTCTGAAGTATGTGGCACCGGCCACTGTCAGAAGACAGGACATTGACTAGATGGACCATTGGTCTGACCCAGTATGGCCGTTCTCATGTTCTTATGTCCTTCAGTAAAGGGAGGCAGAGTTATGATGGAAGGAGACCAAGCAGGAATGGAAAGAAGGACAGAGTCCTTAAAGGCATCCCTTCTGGGAGCAGGAGAGCCAGGCATGCTCAGTGAACAGGTTGTAGTGGTAGGAGAGAGTTTTGTCATTAGAAATACAGTGTAGATGGCTGGGAATGTGATGACAGTGAAAACTGTGAGGTTATTTGCCTAGTGGGTGTGAAGGTGTCAGATCTTATGAGCCATATACTATGGATTGTTTTTTAGAGAGATCTCAGAAAGAGCCTGTGGTTGCAGTACGTGCTGTACCAGTGACATAGGGGATTGCAGGCGAGAGCTCCTGGAAGCTAAATTTAGACAAGGCAAAAAGCTTAAGTCTAGGTCTTTGATGGTAGTTTTCTGTGATGGGGAGGAGCTCCAGGGTCTGGAGGTAGCAAAGGAACTGACAGGGTGTTACCTGGTGCCTGTGTGTGGCAGGGCAGAGTTCCCAGAGACTGAGGAGACTGGGGTGAGGGATGGGGGGCTAGCAGCACCCTTTGGGGGTATGCTGTAAGGAGCAGACGTATCATGAAGGCATGTATCAGGTGGTCTGACCGCACCTGAAGGTTGGTTGTACCAGGTGGTGTGTTCAAGTCAAGCGGTATTTAATCTGGCCTTTGCCTTGGTGCATGTCATGGGGGTTGCCTTCAGCTATAGAGAAGACTTTCCCCCAGCCCAGAGGATATATTTGTGCTGCGGGAAGGAAAAAACAAAACACTGTGTGAACATGAGTCTGTTCCCCAGCACTCTCTCAGGACAATGCAGTGATGCTGGGCTGTCAGCACCTCGCCAGGCCACGGCCTCTGAATGCACTGCCAGATGCAGCCACCTCCTCCCCAATGCTCCCTGCCCCCGCCTAGACTCTAGCTCTTAAGGCTTCCCACAAGCACTTGCTGCTGGAAGTTTGCTGTTTCCAGGGATCACATTCAGCTCTGACTTAGGTGGCTGTCGGTCCTGTCCCAGTCAAAATTGCACTCGCTTATGCTGGGGCTTCGGCCTTGGAAGGAATTGGCCAGCCTTGTTTGCTCCCTGAGGAGTGCAGATAACGGGGCGCCCACGTGCCTGCTTAACTCTTTGCCATCGAGCCTTCATGAAAGGCAGATCATCCCACCAAGTCCATTGCCGGCTTATCTCCACGTTTTCGGCAGGCCTAATGCTTATAAATTCTGTTAACCGGAGCCTGGCCTTCAGCCCGACCTTTACGCTCCCCCCGCCGCTGTGAACCTCTCTTCTCTGCCCGAGGAGTCAATGGGGAGGCTAATCTCCTCCTCAGGATCTTGCTCTGCTCTGACGGCAGGCCAGCACTCACTGGATAAAGAGCTGGGATAAAGCTGCGAGAGAGACTGCTGGCTCAGGCTCAGCTCACTGTCTCATTGCAGTGACTCTGCTACAAGGCGTTTATGGGATTAGGGCCAGTAAGATCACTGCAGGCAGAGACAAAACAGACTTGTCCTCTAAGAAGCCATGGCAAAATGGCTTGGCCTGTTTAACTCCCATGATCCTCCGAGTTTGGGTTCGCGGTCTGCTGAGGGAGGATTAGAGCCAACATTGCCCACCCTGCAACCAGCGTTGGTGCATGACCCAACACCCCCATCAAAGGAGGGACGGGCAAGGCACAGGCTGGATGGGCAGCCACTCATTGTGCCCCGTGACAAGAGGGGAGTTCCACTGCATCAAGCACCTGTACCTGACCCGAAGGTTCTGTGCACCAGGACCCCATCCTCAGCAGCATAGGCCATCTGAGGAGACCAGCCAGCCAGAAGACAAGTTCCACAGCCCATCCACAGGGGCAAAGAGAGACAAGGATGCCTTGGGAAATAGGGAAGGGAAATAGATGTGGGGTCTGCTTTGCTGATGCATGGAAGGGAGGCCAAACAATTCATAACCTAAGGCACAAACACATCTAAGGTTGGGCCTGAGTCAGACGATATAGTAAGATCATGGGAATGAGAAATTCCTTCACCCCAAATTGTCCTTTGCTTTTAGACTGTTGTCATTAGAAAACCCTCTCATTTTCTGTCCAGGCAGCCTCACGTGGACTGAGAATGAACTGGTATCCTAATACCAAAAGATACCTCGTTGAGGGCATGCAAATACATCACTCTCTCCTTCTCCTGCAGCAATGACAGTGGCATGATCCGGGGTTGTCCATTAAGTAACGTCCCTTTTAGCTACTGGAATCTTTGACCACTCTGTCTGTTTGGTTGACTATCCAGGATTGCTTAATAAGAGAAGAAAGAACACGAATTATTTATCCACTAACCTCCTCCCCCACCCCATCCCAGCCTCCTGCAATCTGAAATGTAACCATGTCAACATTTTTGCCACCTAAGTGGTCATGGAAACTGACACGCAAACTCCTGTGCTTCCCAAAGCATCTTATACATTGACATGAAATTGTGCTTGGCAGATGTCACTAAACTCCTTTGCTTTTGGTGACAATATTGTTTCCACATTAACTAATGTATTTCAAAAGGGGTGGAGGGGGGGATCAGAGGGAACGTGACGGAAAAAAATTGGAAATGCGGCATAAACAAAATATGTGCTGGAATGTGCTGTCAAAATTTCATTGCCACTTGTTTAGGAGGAGCCACCCATAACTCACTCCTAGCTGTGCCACTCACCCCAAATGCACAGTATTAAAAACCTGACAACACTCCCACCCCGGCACAGGCTTGTGATGTGTTGAAGCTGACCAGTTGTCTTGTTATTCCAACAACATGATAGGACACCATAAGCATTTTACATCTGCTTTAATATACATCTCTCCCTTTTATTACCACAAACTCCTTCTCGAGGCAGAACATGCTGACTCCCAACCCCTGTACGCAATGACCTGTTAAACCTCAGCTCCGCTTTCAGGGTTCGTCAAGTCTGGAGGGATCAAATGTCCCAGCCTTGAGCCTGGGTTTGAGGTGAACGTACTGTTTCTTTTAAAAGGGGAGCAAAGGCTGGCCAAAGCAAGGGACACATGTAGACGGAATATAAGAAGCTGCCCCTATCTATCACCTGGCAGGAGGACCACATGGGGAAATGTGAGCTGGAACCCGAATTAGCTCCTTGTCCACTGAGCTGGTGGAATTGGCTGCATCTCAGCCCATCCAGACCAGTGGTTCTCAAACTGTGGGTCAGGACCCCAAAGTGGGTCGCGACCCTGTTTTAAGGGGGTCACCAGGGCTGGTGTTAGATTTGCCGGGGCCAAAGCTGAAGCCTGGGGGCTTGAACCCTGGATGGCTGGGCTCAGGTTACAGGTACCCTGCCTGGGTCTGAAGCCCTTGAGCTTCCGCTTTGCCCCCCCCCCTCCCCCCCCGCACTCGAGCAGGCTCAAGCTTTGGTCCCTGCTCCTGGGGTCATGTAGTAATTTTTGTTGTCAGAAGGGGGTTGCGGTGCAATGAAGTTTGAGAAACTCTAGACCCTTATAATCATAGGGGAGGGAGAGCCAGGGTTGGAGAGCAGTTAATTTTACAGTTGCAAGAGTGGACCCTGCTGACCAGGGTGGAGAAGTGATGCTCAACAAGGGACCTCACCTCACTCCTATCCTGAGGGTGCTGCAGAGGTGCAGGGACTGCGTGCATGTGTCCAAAAAGTGAGATCACTGCAGAGCATATCTGGCTGCAGAAAGACAGGGGTTAAATCCCAAGGCACCAGCCCGCCAGATGAATCCTGAATGATCAGCTAGCCAGCCCCCTTCCTTCAGAGAACTTCCCCATACTTCAGAGACATTAAACAGGAGCAGAGGGCAGCTGGGATTCTAACCCCAGTGGATCTCCCACTTCAGTTAAGGATGGTGCAAAGCCAGGAGATGGTTGAACTCTCCTCTGGGAAGGAGGCAGATAGGGGAAATGGGGAATATTTATCCTTCGAGGAACCATCCCAGGCTTTTCTGGCAGCAGCGGGAGGTTCTTTCCCAAACCAACTTGCTGAGTCCTAGCTGGTACTGGGAGCCTTCTGACTTCTGCTGAATCATTTACCTCTGGCTTCCTTTCTCCCATTCTCCTTTCCCCATCTTTATCAGCAGCTAATGAAACAGGCCAGGAGAGACCCAATCCGTACAGTAATTAAATTTACTTAGTGGGTATTCAGCTGGAGTAATGAGAAGTTTAATTCAATGATTAGTTTTTTCTTTCATTAATTAAAAATGGAACAATGGCGCAATTACAGTGGGCTGAATTGATTCTTCTCTTTGAGAGATGCTGATGGGAGAGGGGGAATTTGGTCTTTTCTCCTCCCTTCAAAGAAATTTGTTTGGCTCCTCGCAGTCCTGCACCTATCTGGGCCCCTCTCCAAAGGCTGGGAAGACCAGGGTGAGTGTGTGTCCGAGTGCATGGCTGATCCGAGGCCGGTGTTATGCAGTGCTGCATGACCTGGCGGGAGATGACTCAGCGACAGACAGAGGCAGTTAGAGGAGTGCAAGGAACAGCTCGTGACTGGGGCTGGTTCAGGGGACTCCAGCTTCAGGGAGCACTGGAGGGGAGGAGAGCTTTCTCAGGCAGTGGGATCTGCTCAAAGAGATCGTGGTGGACTGTAGCTGGGACTGAGGCCTGGTGCTTGGAGCTGTGTGGGACTCTGAAGTGGTGCAAGATAGCACATGTTGGGGCTGCAGCCTGTTAGGGGTGATCTCTGGGACAATGGAGGGCATCTTGGCTAGCAGAGGGCATCTAGCCATGCGGAAGTCATCCCAGAGGGC
Source organism: Trachemys scripta elegans (assembly GCF_013100865.1). NCBI lineage: Eukaryota > Metazoa > Chordata > Testudines > Emydidae > Trachemys > Trachemys scripta. The sequence continues at coordinate 48,956,591 of NC_048307.1, forward strand.
AGACTTTGGTTGTGGTGGTCTCTGGGATGGGGATTACCCTGGTAATAGTGGATGTGATTGTGCTGGTCTCTGGAAGGCTGGATGTATTTGTAGGGTACTGGAGCTGGTAGTGGCAGTTTGTGGTCTCTAGAAGGACATGGGGCAGCCAGAAGCTAGTTTATTATGTGATCCCTGGAGGGACCATATAGGACAGCAGATCCTGGCAGCTGGAGAGAGAGGGGATGGCTTTTGATGGAGGAGAATGGCTATGTGTTTTTTTGTGGGGGTGGGTTGGCTGTGAGGCCTCTGGGGAACTGAAGGGCCTTCCTGGTGTGGAGCGGTGTTGGACACTCTGCTGTGTGAGTACCCAGGGCAGTGGAGACTACGAAGCTTTTGCCTATGTAGACCCTGGCAGGCTGCTGATGAAGAGAGACTACGTGGGAGGCTGCAAGTGCCAGAAAACAGCTGCAACCTCCTCCTACAGGAGAGGTAAAGCCCAGGAAGCAGATGGTGCTCACCAAGAAGGGGCATGGCCAGATGCACTGATGCAGCACATCTGCCTCTGCCATGGAGCTCCAAGGGAGCTTCAGCCACAGTTTAGAGCTGCCATCCCACGGAGGAAATCTGAGTATGGGCCGGCAGGGACAGCCCCACCTTCCGTCCCTCTGGGTGCATCGCCTCAGGTTAGCACAAAGAGGGGTGACTGACCTTTGGGCTGTGCCAAGAGAGTGGGGCCTAGTTTCAGTGGTCTCCAGAGCATCTTAGTGAATGTTGGGCCAGTGGAGTCGTAACTGTGGGCATTGCTGAATTCAGCCCGGCCCAGCTCCCATTGTGTGGTCAGTCAGTCGCCCAACATTTCTCTGTTGGATGTTTGTGGAACTCAAGCCCCCGCACAGTTCAGCATCGCAGGCAGGGGACTGGGGCAGCAGGGGGCTGTTGTCCTTAAACAAGGGGCATTGGCTGGGCTGTGGAGGGCTCCTGACTGATACTGGCCTGTAAAGCGCACGGGGGTAGTTCAGATCACAGACAAAGGGAGGGGGACGCTTGCTGGGAAGTCGGCCAAAGTGGCTCAGGATTTGCTATTGGGTAGAGAGACTTTTACCTCTGGATCTCCAGCCTGAACCCAGCTGAGGCTGGGTAGGTAGCGAGCAGAAGCAATTCATTCCTCTCTAGTAGCTGCGTGAGAAAAGCCCGGTGACTCTACCCAGTCCTAATGGATAGGTGTCCGCGGCACCACTCACTGGCATTAATTGGCCCCTTTGTGGGCAGGATGAACAGAGAGGCCAAGAACCAAAAGGGCCTGGAAGCTGAGTTCCCCTTCCGCCCTAGAGATGCTCCCTCTGGGTCACAGGTGGGTGTCAGGTGCCTCTGTCAGCCAAGCCCATTCATGTGGACCGGATTCAGTTTGGAACAAACCCTGGTCTGTAACCCTGGCTGCTGCCTCCCCTCTGGTATGTACATCATTGCCTGTCACCCCTCTAAAATGGCTGGGCTAAGGCTGTGGGCCTCTGCCCCACAGACAGCCACTGCAAGGAAGGGTTAGCAAGGAGGCTGCGGCAAGGTGAGGCATGAAGGCACTCGGCGGTTCAGGGGTTCGAGTAGGGTTACCATTCGTCCGGATTCCCCCGCACATGTCCGGCTTTTTGAGCTAAAAATAGCGCTCGGGGGGGATTTGTAAATGTCCGGACTACCCCCCCCCCCCAACCCATGCAGAGCGCGCGCGGCTAACAGGGCAGCCGGCCGGATGGTGCCACTTACATGGGGCTCCGACAGCCAGAGAGAGCCCCTCCTCCGCTTCCCCTGCAGCTGAGATCACTCCCTCCCTCCCTGCATTCGCAGATCGCCTCCGGCAGTCTGGAGCTCCTCCACTGCTGCCCAGCATGGCGGGACGAACGGCTCAGGCCATTCCTGAGCAAGTTCACAGAGACATTAGGCGAAGGCCAACAACAAGGGGGCCAGGGGTCCGGAGAAGGGGCAGGGAGGTTTTGGAGGGGGCAGTCAAGAGACGGGGGGGG